>NW_025334063.1:0-135501 GCF_014858855.1 Bufo gargarizans | reverse complement strand
CACCCTCCTGTTATATCCATGTCATATACTCCCCCCTCATACAGCCTCCTGTTATATCCATGTCTATACTCCCTCCCTCATACACCCTCCGTTATATCCATGTCATATAACTCCCGCCCTATACACCCTCCTGTTATACCCATGTCATTACTACGCCCTCATACACCCTCCTGTTATATCCATGTCATATACTCCCCGCCCTCATACACCCTCCGCTGTTATCCATGCATATACTCCCGCCTCATAACACCCTCTGTTATATCCATGTCATATACTCCCGCCCTCATCACCCTCCTGTTATATCCATGTCAATATCCTCCCTCCCTCATACACCTCCTGTTATATCCATGTCATATACTCCCCCTCATACACCCTCCTGTTATACCCATGTCTATACTCCCGCCCTCATACACCCTCCTGTTATATCCATGTCATATACTCCCGCCCTCATACACCCTCCTGTTATATCATGTCATATACTCCCGCCCTCAACACCCTCTGTTATATCCATGTCATATACTCCCCGCCCTCATACACCCTCCTGTTATACCCATGTCATTACTCCCGCCCTCATACACCCTCCTGTTATATCCATGATATACTAACGGCCTCATACAACTCCTGTTATATCCATGTCATATACTCCCGCCCTCATACACCCTCCTGTTATATCCATGTCATATACTCCGACCCCTCATACACCTCCTGTTATACCCATGTCATATACTCCCGCCCTCATACCCCTCCTGTTATAACCCATGTCTATACTCCGCCCTCATACCCTCCTGTTATATCCATGTCATATATTCCGCCCTCATACACTCCTGTTATACCCGTAGATATCCCGTCCCCCTCCCATACACACTCCTGTTATATCCATGTCATATATCCCGCCTCATACACCCCTGTTATATCCATGTCATACCCGCCTCATACACCCTCCTGTTTAGATCCATGTCATATACTCCCGCCCTCATACACCCTCCTGTTATATCCATGTCATATACTCCCGCTCATACACCCTCCTGTTAGACCATGTCATATACTCCCGCCCTCATACACCCTCCTGTTATATCCATGTCATATATCCTGTCCTCTACACCCTCCTGTTATATCCATGTCATCTACTCCTGCCCTCATACACCCTCCTGTTATATCCATGTCATATACTCCCAGCCTCATACACCCTCCGTTATATCCATGTCATATATTCCCCGCCCTCATACACCCTCCTGTTATATCCATGTCATACTCCCGCCCTCATACTCCCTCCTGTTAATCCATGTCATATACTCCCGCCCATACACCCTCCTGTTATACCCATGTCATATACTCCCGCCCTCATACACCCTCCTGTTATATCCATGTCATATACTCCCGGCTCATACACCCTCCGTTATATCCATGTCATATCCTCCCGCCCTCATACACGTCCTGATATCCATGTCATATACTCCCGCCCTCATACACCCTCCTGTTATACCATGTCTATACTCCCGCCCTCATACACCCTCCTGTTATACCCATGTCATATACTCCCGCCCTCATCACACTCCTGTTATATCCATGTCATATATTCCCGCCCTCATACACACTCCTGTTATACCCATGTCATACTCCCGTCCTCATACACACTCCTGTTATATCCATGTCTATATATCCCGCCCTCATACACCCTCCTGTTATATCCATGTCCCATATACTCCCGCCCTCATACACCCTACTGTTATATCCATGTCATATACTCCCGCCCATACACCCTCCTGTTATATCCATGTCATATACTCCCGCCCTCATACACCCTCCTGTTAGATCCATGTCAATATACTCCCCTAATACACTCCTGTTATATCCATGTCATATACTCCTGTCCTCATACACCTGTTAAATCCATGTCTATACTCCTGCCCTCATACCCTCCTGTTATATCCATGTCATATACTCCGCCTCATACACCCTCCTGTTATATCCATGTCATATATTCCCGCCCTCATAACCCTCCTGTTATATCCATGTCATATACTCCGCCCTCATAATCCCTCCTGTTATATCCATGTCATATACTCCTGCCTCATACACCCTCCTGTTAATCCATGTCATATACTCCCCGCCCTCATACCCTCCTGTTATATCCATGTCATATATTCCCGCCCTCATAACCCTCCTGTTATATCCATGTCATATATTCCCGCCCTCATACACCCTCCTGTTATATCCATGTCATATACTCCCTCCTGTTATATCCATGTCATATACTCCCTCCTGTTATATCCATGTCATATACTCCCGCCCTCATACACCCTCCTGTTATATCCATGTCATATACTCCTCATCATACAGCCTCCTGTTATATCCATGTCATATACTCCCGCCCTCTACACCCTCCTGTTATATCCTGTCAATACTCCCGCCCTCATACAGCCTCCTGTTATATCCATGTCATATACTCCCTCCCTCATACACCCTCCTGTATATCCATGTCATATAACTCCCGCCCTCATACAGCCTCCTGTTATCTCCATGTCATATACTCCCGCCCTCATACACCCTCCTGATATCCATGTCATATACTCCTGCCCTCATACACCCTCCTGTTATATCCATGTCATATACTCCCGCCCTCAACCCCTCCTGTTATATCCATGTCATATACTCCCTCCCTCATACACCCTCCTGTATACCCATGTAATATACTCCCTAACTCATACTCCCTCCTGTATATCCATGTCATACTCCCGCCCTCATACAGCCTCCTGTTATATCCATGTCATTCCCGCCCTCATACACCCTCTGTTATATCCATGTCATATACTCCCGCCCCATACTCCCCCTGTTATATCCATGTCATATACTCCGCCCTCATACAGCCTCCTGTTATCTCCATGTCATATACTCCCGCCCTCATACACCCCTCCTGTTATATCCATGTCATATACTCCACACCCCCCACCCTCCTGTTATACCCATGTCATATACTCCCGCCCTCATACACCCTCCTGTTATATCCATGTCATATATTCCCGCCCTCATACAGCCTCCTGTTATATCCATGTCATATACTCCCGCCCTCATACACCTCTGTTATATCCATGTCATATACTCCCGCCCTCATACAGCCTCCTGTTATATCCATGTCTATACTCCCGCCCTCATACACCCTCCTGTTATACCCATGTCATATACTCCCGCCCTCATACACCCTCCTGTTATATCCATGTATACTCCCGGCTCATACACCCTCCTGTTAATCCATGTCATATACTCCCGCCCTCATACACCCTCCTGTTATACCAGTCATATACTCCCGCCCTCATACACCCTCCTGTTATATCCATGTCATATACTCCCACCCTCATACACCCTCCTGTTATACCCATGTCCATATACTCACCCTCATACACCCTCCTGTTATACCCATGTCATATACTCCCGCCCTCATACACCCTCCTGTTTATACCCATGTCAATACTCCCGCCCTCATACACCTCCTGTTATATCCATGTCATTACTCCCCCCTCATACACCCTCCTGTTATATCCATGTCATATACTCCCGTCCTCATACACCCTCCTGTTATATTCCATGTCATATACTCCTGCCCTCATACACCCTCCTGTTATATCCATGTCATATATTCCCGCCCTCATACACCCTCCTGTTATATCCATGTCATATACTCCCGCCCTCATACACCCTCATGTTATACACATGTCATATACTCCCGTCCTCATACACCCTCCTGTTATATCCATGTCATATACTCCGCCCTCATACACCCTCCTGTTATATCCATGTCATATATTCCGCCCTCATACACCCTCCTGTTATATTCCATGTCATATACTCCCGCCCTCATACACCCTCCTGTTATATCCATGTCATAGACTCCCGCCCTCATACTCCCTCCTGTTATATCCATGTCATATACTCCCGCCCTCATACAGGCTCCTGTTATATCCATGTCATATACTCCCGCCCTCATACACCCTCCTGTTATATCCATGTCATATACTCCCGCCCTCATACAGCCTCCTGTTATATCCATGTCATATACTCCCGCCCTCATACACCCTCCTGTTATAATCCATGTCATATACTCCCGCCCTCATACACTCTCCTGTTATATCCATGTCATATACTCCCGCCCTCATACACCCTCCTGTTATACCCATGTCATATACTCCCGCCCTCATACACCCTCCTGTTATATCCATGTCATATACTCCCGCCCTCATACACCCTCCTGTTATATCCAATGTCATATACTCCCACCCTCATACACCCTCCTGTTATACCCATGTCATATACTCCCCGCCCTCATACACCCTCCTGTTATATCCATGTCATATATTCCCGCCCTCATACAGCCTCCTGTTATATCCATGTCATATACTCCCTCCCTCATACACCCTCCTGTTATACCCATGTCATATACTCCCCGCCCTCATACACCCTCTTGTTATATCCATGTCATATACTCCCTCCCTCATACACCCTCCTGTTATATCATGTCTATACTCCCGTCTCATAACTCTCCTGTTATATCCATGTCTATACTCCCGCCCTCATACACCCTCCTTTATATCCATGTCATATACTCCCGCCCTCATACAGCCTCCTGTTATATCCATGTCATATACTCCCGCCCTCATACACCCTCCTGTTATACCCATGTCATATACTCCCGCCCTCATACACCCTCCTGTTATATCCATGTCATATACTCCGCCCTCATACACCCTCCTGTTAGATCCATGTCATATACTCCCGCCCTCATACACCCTCCTGTTATATCCATGTCATATACTCCCGCCCTCATACACCCTCCTGTTATATCCAGGTCATATACTCCTGTCCTCATATACCCTCCTGTTATATCCATGTCATATACTCCCGCCCTCATACACCCTCCGTAGCATGTCATATACTCCCCCCTCATACTCCCTCCTGTTATATCCATGTCATATACTCCCGCCTCATACAGCCTCCTGTTATATCCATGTCATATACTCCGCCCTCATACACCCTCCTGTTATATCCATGTCATATACTCCCGCCCTCATACAGCCTCCTGTTATATCCATGTCATATACTCCCGCCCTCATACACCCTCCTGTTATATCATGTCATATACTCCCGCCCTCATACATCCCTCCTGTTATATCCATGTCATATACGCCCACTCCCCCTCATACAGCCTCCTGTTATATCCATGTCATATACTCCCGCCCTCATACACCCTCCTGTTTATATCCATGTCATATACATCCCACCCTCATACACCCTCCTGTTAACCATGTCTATACTCCCGCCCTCATACACCCTCCTGTTATATCCATGTCATATATTCCCGCCCTCAACAGCCTCCTGTTTATATCCATGTCATATACTCCCTCCCTCATACACACCTCCTGTTATACCCATGTCATATACTCCCGCCCCTCAATACACCCTCCTTGTTATATCCATGTCATATACTCCCTCCCTCATACACCCTCCTGGTTATATCCATGTCATATACTCCCGCCGCATACACCCTCCTGTTATATCCATGTCATATACTCCCGCCCTCATACACCCTCCTGTTAGATCCATGTCATATACTCCTCCCGCCCTCATACACCCTCCTGTTATATCCATGTCATATACTCCCCGCCCTCATACACCCTCCTGTTTATATCCATGTCATATACTCCCGTCCTCATACACCCTCCTGTTATATCCATGTCATATACTCCTGCCCCTCATACACCCTCCTGTTATAATCCATGTCATATATTCCCGCCCTCATACACCCTCCTGTTATATCCATGTCATATACTCCCCCCCTCATACACCCTCCTGTTATATCCATGTCATATACTCCCGCCCTCATACACCCTCCTGTTAGATCCATGTCATATACTCCCGCCCTCATACACCCTCCTGTTATATCCATGTCATATACTCCCGCCCTCATACACCCTCCTGTTATATCCATGTCATATACTCCCGTCCTCATACACCCTCCTGTTATATCCATGTCATATACTCCTGCCCTCATACACCCTCCTGTTATATCCATGTCATATACTCCCGCCCTCATACACCCTCCTGTTATACACATGTCATATACTCCCGTCCTCATACACCCTCCTGTTATATCCATGTCATATACTCCCGCCCTCATACACCCTCCTGTTATATCCATGTCATATACTCCCGCCCTCATACTCCCTCCTGTTATATCCATGTCATATACTCCCGCCCTCATACAGCCTCCTGTTATATCCATGTCATATACTCCCGCCCTCATACACCCTCCTGTTATATCCATGTCATATACTCCCGCCCTCATACACCCTCCTGTTATATCCATGTCATATATTCCCGCCCTCATACAGCCTCCTGTTATATCCATGTCATATACTCCCTCCCTCATACACCCTCCTGTTATACCCATGTCATATACTCCCGCCCTCATACACCCTCTTGTTATATCCATGTCATATACTCCCTCCCTCATACACCCTCCTGTTATATCCATGTCATATACTCCCGTCTCATACACTCTCCTGTTATATCCATGTCATATACTCCCGCCCTCATACACCCTCCTGTTATATCCATGTCATATACTCCCGCCCTCATACACCCTCCTGTTATATCCATGTCATATACTCCCGCCCTCATACTCCCTCCTGTTATACCCATGTCATATACTCCCTCCTGTTATACCCATGTCATATACTCCCGCCTCATACACCCTCCTGTTAGATCCATGTCATATACTCCCGCCCTCATACACCCTCCTGTTATACCCATGTCATATACTCCCACCCTCATACACCCTTCTGTTATACCCATGTCATTTACTCCCACCCTCATACACCCTCCTGTTATATCCATGTCATATACTCCCGCCCTCATACACCCTCCTGTTATATCCATGTCATATACTCCCGCCCTCATACTCCCTCCTGTTATATCCATGTCATATACTCCCGTCCTCATACACCCTCCTGTTATACCCATGTCATATACTCCCGCCCTCATACACCCTCCTGTTATATCCATGTCATATACTCCCGCCCTCATACACCCTCCTGTTATATCCATGTCATATACTCCCCGTCCTCATACACCCTCCTGTTATACCCCATGTCATATACTCCCCGCCCTCATACACCCTCCTGTTATATCCATGTCATATACTCCCTCCCTCATACACCCTCCTGTTATATCCATGTCATATACTCCCGCCCTCATACACCCTCCTGTTATATCCATGTCATATACTCCCACCCTCATACACCCTCCTGTTATACCCATGTCATATACTCCCACCCTCATACACCCTCCTGTTATATCCATGTCATATACTCCCGCCCTCATACACCCTCCTGTTATATCCATAGTCATATACTCCCGCCTGTTATATCCATGTCATATACTCCCGCCCTCATACTCCCCTCCTGTTATATCCATGTCATATACTCCCGCCCTCATACTCCCTCCTGTTATATCCATGTCATACTACCCGCCCTCATACACCCTCCTGTTATATCCATGTCATATACACCCTCCTGTTATATCCATGTCATATACACCCTCCTGTTATATCCATGTCATATACACCCTCCTGTTATATCCATGTCATATACTCCCGCCCTCATACTCCCTCCTGTTATATCCATGTCATATACTCCCGCCCTCATACTCCCTCCTGTTATATCCATGTCATATACTCCCGCCCTCATACACCCTCCTGTTATATCCATGTCATATACACCCTCCTGTTATATCCATGTCATATACTCCCTCCTGTTATATCCATGTCATATACTCCCACCCTCATACACCCTCCTGTTATATCCATGTCATATACTCCCTCCTGTTATATCTATGTCATATACTCCCGCCCTCATACACCCTCCTGTTATATCCATGTCATATACTCCCGCCCTCATACACCCTCCTGTTATACCCATGTCATATACTCCCGCCCTCATACACCCTCCTGTTATACCCATGTCATATACTCCCGCCCTCATACACCCTCCTGTTATATCCATGTCATATACTCCTGCCCTCATACACCCTCCTGTTATACCCATGTCATATAGTACTTTGCGCCAGGCAGTAGCCTTTCATGCACCAGTCCTCCTCCTGAGAATTAGGGCACTTTTTCTGAAGGCTCCTTCTGGGGCAGCACCTGCAGCAGCTCTACCCTTCAACTGATACGTCTATATTTTAAGACAACTGTACAACGTGACCCTCCAACTGGAGGCCATGTACTGGAGGCCATGAACTGGAGGCCATGAACTGGAGGCCATGAACTGGAGGCCATGTACTGGAGGCCATGTACTGGAGGCCTTTTACTGGAGGCCATGTACTGGAGGCCATGAACTGGAGGCCATGTACTTACGCTGATCACCTGAGATGTTCTTATGCAATGTTGTGCCTTTCTCTCTGTTCCTCACACAGTGAACACTTACCTATCCTCCACTTACCTATCCTCCACTTACCTATCCTCCGGAACCTGTTAGATGAGTGACATTTCTATATCTCTCCGTCTCCCCATCTAGGTCTGTGAAGGATCACTGGGCAGATCTGATGGAGCTGGAGGTACAGGACCCGACATTTCTCTGTTATGTCCTTTTTAGACCGGATTTAGGGTTTGTGTCTTTTCGTCTTGGCCTCGGATCTCCTGAGATGAGCGGCGCCTGATGAGCGGCTCTCATGGTTATCTGGAGCCAAGAGGAAGGATGATGAAGCAGCCATGTCCAGCAGGTCGTGTGACAGGCAGCCGAACAGCACATCCCTCATGTGTCTCCATTGTTGAATGTCTAGAGACATTCCGTGAGCTGTGGACAAGCCCCCAGCCCCATAGTCCCCCTATATCTAACAGATGGGGCTGGTTATGTCTCAATAATACAGATATCTGGCTTATTACAGTCAGCTGAGCGTCCATGTGATTGTTAGCTCTTGTGGTTTCTGCTCTTTTCCAGGATTATCGGATAGAATTCATCAGTGAATGGAGGAAGTGGAGTCTGGACGTGGTCCTCTGCCCAATGTTGGGTCCAGCTTTCAACACAGGCTACCCGGGACAGTTCCTTGGTAATTCTATGGCTTTATGCCTCTGATGAGGGGTGTGTAAATATTTTTGTTTGCTGCCCCCTCTGATGGAGATAGACACATTATGATGTGGTAATGTAGAGGACCTCTGTCTTGCCCCCAGCCCCGCTCTCCTACACCATACTCTACAACATTCTGCATTTTCCGGCTGGAGTCGTCCCTGTTGGTTCCGTCACCGCAGAAGATGAAGAGAAGCTGAAGCTTTACAGAGGCTACAGCAACGACCCCTGGGACAAGCTCTTCAAGAAAGTTAGTATCATGGCAGCAGGGATGATGGGTGTAGTCTTCCTAGGAAACAGTTCATCTCTATATATAATGGGCGGTGGTCTCTTCCACCTCCTACTGCTGACTCTCGGTATGTGCTGTCTCTGCAGGCTGTCAAAGATGGGGTGGGTCTGCCCCTGTCTGTCCAGTGTGCCGCGCTCCCCTACCAAGACGAGCTCTGCCTGCGCCTCATGAAGGAAATTGAGACCCTCAGCAGTCACCATCACTAGAGGGGGACGCGGACACCTGCGGAAGGGTGAAAGGGTCCGAACCATAGAGAATCGGCAGACCACCAATGTGACAGGTGGCGGGAGTAGGGATGGCTTCTCCTGCTCCAGTCTGTCTGGGAGGGGTTAATAAATAGAGTGGTGGGGGTAATAAATACAGTGGTGGGGGTAATATACTGGGGTGATATATAACAGGTGGTGGCGGTGATAAATACAGCGGTGGGGGTAATATACCAGGGTGATATATAACAGGTGGGGGGTAATAAATACAGTGGTGGGGGTAATATACCGGGGTGATATATAGCAGGTGGTGGGGTAATAAATACAGTTGTGGGGGTAATATACCGGGGTGATATATAACAGGTGGTGGGGTAATAAATACAGTTGTGGGGGTAATATACCTGGTTATATATAACAGGTGGGGGGTAATAAATACAGTTGTGGGGGTAATATACCGGGGTGATATATAGCAGGTGGTGGGGTAATAAATACAGTTGTGGGGGTAATATACCGGGTTATATATAACAGGTGGGGGGGTAATAAATACAGTGGTGAGGGTAATATACCGGGGTGATATATAGCAGGTGGTGGGGTAATAAATACAGTGGTGGGGGTAATATACCGGGTTATATATAACAGGTGGGGGGTAATAAATACAGTGGTGAGGGTAATATACCGGGGTGATATATAGCAGGTGGTGGGGTAATAAATACAGTTGTGGGGGTAATATACCGGGTTATATATAACAGGTGGGGGGTAATAATACAGTTGTGGGGGTAATATACCGGGTTATATATAACAGGTGGGGGGTAATAAATACAGTTGTGGGGGTAATATACCGGGGTGATATATAGCAGGTGGTGGGGTAATAAATACAGTTGTGGGGGTAATATACCGGGTTATATATAACAGGTGGGGGGTAATAAATACAGTGGTGAGGGTAATATACCGGGGTGATATATAGCAGGTGGTGGGGTAATAAATACAGTTGTGGGGGTAATATACCGGGGTGATATATAGCAGGTGGTGGGGTAATAAATACAGTTGTGGGGGTAATATACCAGGTTATATATAACAGGTGGGGGGTAATAAATACAGTTGTGGGGGTAATATACCGGGGTGATATATAGCAGGTGGTGGGGTAATAAATACAGTTGTGGGGGTAATATACCGGGTTATATATAACAGGTGGGGGGTAATAAATACAGTGGTGAGGGTAATATACCGGGGTGATATATAGCAGGTGGTGGGGTAATAAATACAGTGGTGGGGGTAATATACCGGGTTATATATAACAGGTGGGGGGTAATAAATACAGTGGTGAGGGTAATATACCGGGGTGATATATAGCAGGTGGTGGGGTAATAAATACAGTTGTGGGGGTAATATACCGGGTTATATATAACAGGTGGGGGGTAATAAATACAGTTGTGGGGGTAATATACCGGGTTATATATAACAGGTGGGGGGTAATAAATACAGTTGTGGGGGTAATATACCGGGGTGATATATAGCAGGTGGTGGGGTAATAAATACAGTAGTGGGGGTAATATACCGGGTTATATATAACAGGTGGGGGGTAATAAATACAGTGGTGAGGGTAATATACCGGGGTGATATATAGCAGGTGGTGGGGTAATAAATACAGTGGTGGGGGTAATATACCGGGTTATATATAACAGGTGGGGGGTAATAAATACAGTTGTGGGGGTAATATACCGGGTTATATATAACAGGTGGGGGGTAATAAATACAGTTGTGGGGGTAATATACCGGGGTGATATATAGCAGGTGGTGGGGTAATA
This sequence comes from Bufo gargarizans, assembly GCF_014858855.1. Classification (NCBI taxonomy): domain Eukaryota; kingdom Metazoa; phylum Chordata; class Amphibia; order Anura; family Bufonidae; genus Bufo; species Bufo gargarizans. Next base: position 124,088 of record NW_025334063.1, on the reverse strand, counting down.
AATACAGTTGTGGGGGTAATATACCGGGTTATATATAACAGGTGGGGGGTAATAAATACAGTTGTGGGGGTAATATGCCGGGGTGATAAAAGAGGAAGATAATGGACATAGAAGGATTTTAGCCAAGAGACGATCCTAACTGCTACCATCGCCGAATCCTCTGCTCTCACCTATCACTTATATGATTCTATTGTTATGACACAGGCATAAAACAAACTTCTTATGACATCATCAGCAATATTATGACCTCATTCTTCTTGACACCTATCATCCTCCTGAGACAGGGTGCCATCTAGTGGCTGAGCATGTACATCACATCCACATTGGTCCCTCCATGAGACGATGATATTAAAGTGAACCTGGGGAACAGAGGACACTTTCATGGTGCCCTCCTTTTCATCTTTTTAGCTGCAGACCTTCTGCCACCCGAGGTGGGCGCACAGCTTCTCAGACTACCTGGTAGCCCGAGGCACTTCCTGCTGCCCTCGGTTTGGCCAGCATTGGTCACGTGAACACAAATAACCCAGGGACAAAACAGTCAGCAAGAATCTGGGGCTGTGAAGAGAAACTCTGATCCCTAAAGCCTCCCCAGGATTGATCACCAGTATCTGATCAGTGGGGGTCCAACACCTGGGACCCCCACCGATCAACTGTTTAAGACACCAGAGCTCGCAGTGTGGCCGTGGCCTTCTCTCAGCTTTCCTTAGACCAGTGATGACACATTCTTCGGTCACGTGGCCTAGTAGCAGCTCAGCCCCATAGAACTGACTCGCTGAGAACAATACCAAGCACGGCCACTATACATTGTGCGGCGCCGTGCTTGGTGAGCACAGAGAAGGTTGCAGCACTGGTGCCTTCTCAAACAACTAATCAGCGGGTGTCGGACCCCCACTGATCAGATACTGAAGATCTATCCAGAATTGAAGAACCTCTTCAACTTTCAATTGTGTGAGGATGACAAGGCCTTGTGTCTACAGTGAAATACACAGAAAAATGACAATAAATATCAGAAGTATTAACTCTGTTCAAACTGTAGACTGTCACCAATAATGTCCCAACTCCCAGTATAATAGAAAATGAAACTCATGAGTATGAGAAAACTCCAAAAGTACAACTCATAGGGCAGAGATATATAATATGAGTCTGGAGGAGGACAGAGGGATCTGGAGGAGGACAGAGGGGTCTGGAGAAGGACAGATGACTGTGGAGGAGGACAGAAAAGTGTGGAGGTGGACAGAGGAGTGTGGAAGAGGACAGAGGGATCTGGAGGAGGACATAAGGATCTGGTGGAGGACAAAGTAGTGTGGAGGAGGACAGAGGAGTGTGGAAGAGGACAGCGGGATCTGGAGGAGAACATAAGGATCTGGGGGAGGACCGAGCAGTGTGGAGGAGGACAGAGGGGTCTGGAGGAGGACATAGGGATCTGGAGGACAGAGGAGTGTGGAGGAGGACAGTGGAGTGTGGAGGAGGACAGTGGAGTGTGGAGGAGGACAGAGGAGTGTGGAGAAGGACAGAGGAGTGTGGAGGAGGACAGAGGAGTGTGGAGGAGGACAGAGGAGTGTGGAGGAGGACATAAGGATCTGGGGGAGGACAGAGGAGTGTGGAGGAGGACATATGGATCTGGAGGACAGAGGAGTGTGGAGGAGGACAGAGGGGTGTGGAGAAGGACAGAGTAGCCTCGAGAAGGACAAAGGAGTCTGGAGGAGGACATAGGGGTCTGGAGGAGGACGGATAGGTCTGGAGGAGGACATAGGAATCTGGAGGAGGACAGAGGGGTCTGGTGGAGGACAGAGGGGTCTGGTGGAGGACAGAAGTGTTTGGAGGAGTTCAAAGGGGTCTGGAGGAGGACATAGGGGTTTGGAGTAGAGGACACTTGGTCTGAGAATGATGATGGTCAATTGTAGATTTTTCCACCACTCTCATGTGTATACTCTGTATACCTAAAGTGAATCCCCCCTTAACTCGACCTATATCCAGCATTCTGTATTGATTAGTTTCATTATTCATCTATACAGGGGTGCAGCTCTCTCCTCCATTTTCCTGAAAATCAGCCTGGACATAGACATGTGACGTGTGCCGTCACCACCAGAGGGAGCTCAGGGGAACACTGCATATGGTCTATAGCAGAGGTCTCCGACACACGGCCCCTGAAGGTGTTTGGGCTCTTCCTCTGTGGTGACAGGAGGCACAGGGAGCGGTTGCACTGGCATTACTGCTCCCTGGTCCTCACCTGGTGCCAGCGCTCCATTAGGTCCGTTGTGTGAGTTTTGGACGCACAGCTTTGTCTGCTCAGAGGTCTGCATTTAGCGGACGGAGGGGTTGGGTGGGAGTTATGGAGGGGGGCAGCACTCTGATTTTGGATCTGTTTAAATTTGTGGCAAATCTCTAAAATAACTGATCAGGACCAAGTACAGAATAAGCCAGGAGCCACAAATCGGTCCACAGGAGAAAACACGCCTCATGGGAGGCTATTTAAACAGCCTATAGAACTACAGACGTGCACGTGGATAGAGCTGCATCTAAGAATGGAACGCACCAGGATTGTGACAGGTAACGGACCCGTCAGAGCAGGGCGGTGCAAGGATTTTTGCCGCCCTAGGCAAAGATCCATTTTGCCGCCCCCTCATGTCACTCACTCACTGACAGACGCACATACAGTCACTGACAGACACACAGACACTGACAGACAGACACGCACTCAGACACTCACTGAATGACGTACACATATACTCACTGACGCACATACACTCACTGACAGACCCACACACAGACACTGACAGACAGACACGCACTCAGACACTGACAGACAGACACGCACTCAGACACTCACTAAATGACGTACACAGAAACTCACTGACGCACATACACTCACTGACAGACCCACACACAGACACTGACAGACAGACACGCACTCAGACACTGACAGACAGACACGCACTCAGACACTCACTAAATGACGTACACATACACTCACTGACGCACATACACTCACTGACGCACATACACTCACTGACAGACCCACACACAGACACTGACAGACAGACACGCACTCAGACACTGACAGACAGACACGCACTCAGACACTCACTGAATGACGTACACATATACTCACTGACGCACATACACTCACTGACAGACCCACACACAGACACTGACAGACAGACACGCACTCAGACACTGACAGACAGACACGCACTCAGACACTCACTAAATGACGTACACAGAAACTCACTGACGCACATACACTCACTGACAGACACGCATACACTCACTGACAGACACGCATACACTCACTGACAGACACAGACACTGACAGACAGACACGCACTCAGACACTCACTAAATGACGTACACATACACTCACTGACGCACATACACTCACTGACAGACACGCATACACTCACTGACAGACCCACACACAGACACTGACAGACAGAAACGCACTCAGACACTGACAGACACGCACTCAGACACTGACAGACAGACACGCACTCAGACACTGACAGACAGACACGCACTCAGACACTCACTAAATGACATACACATACACTCACTGACGCACATACACTCACTGACAGACACGCATACACTCACTGACAGACCCACACACAGACACTGACAGACAGACACGCACTCAGACACTCACTAAATGACATACACATACACTCACTGACAGACCCACACACAGACACTGACAGACAGACACGCACTCAGACACTGACAGACAGACACGCACTCAGACACTCACTAAATGACGTACACATACACTCACTGACGCACATACACTCACTGACAGACAGACACGCACTCAGACACTCACTAAATGACGTACACAGAAACTCACTGACGCACATAAACTCACTGACAGACATACAGCTACCTACTGAAAAACACACACATGAAAACTCACTGACAGACACTCGCTCACTGGCAGACAAACACACACATATACTCACTGACAGACACGCATACACTCACTGACAGACCCACACACAGACACTGACAGACAGACACGCACTCAGACACTCACTGAATGACGTACACATACACTCACTGACGCACATACACTCACTGACAGACCCACACACAGACACTGACAGACAGACACGCACTCAGACACTCACTGAATGACGTACACATACACTCACTGACGCACATACACTCACTGACAGACATACAGCTACCTACTGAAAAACACACACATGAAAACTCACTGACAGACACTCGCTCACTGGCAGACAAACACACACATATACTCACTGACAAACACACAGACACTGACCAACAGTCATCCACACTCACTGACATACACTCACTCACTGACATACACACAGACACTCAATGACAGACACACATACATTTACTGACAGACAGACATACACTCACTCACTCACATACATACACAGGCAGACACTCACTCAGTCAAACACTTAAACACTCACCTCCCTGGGGTCCAGTGTGGTGCAGCTCCTCAGTCCTCCAGCGCGCCGTTTAGTATGCTGGGGCCAGAATGATGTCATATTCCGGCATCACAGAGGGCACGTGAGGGAGGAGCTGCTGGAACAGCCTCCCTTGCCGCCCGCCTTCTCTCCTCCGGTAATTTACTGGCAGAGCAGGCACAATCAGGGTAAGCAGATGCCTGCTCTGCCATATTTAAGAAGGACCTCCACCTCCTGGCTCCCCTGTAACGGCGCTGGGGGCGGCTCAAGAGCCGCTCGCCCTGTCGCCCAGGGCTGCAGCCCCAGTCAGGGGGAGCCCACCAGGGTGCCCCCAGCAGGCCGGCGCCCTAGGCGAATGCCTAGTTTGCCTATATGGTTGCGCCAGAGCCGTCCATATGAGAAAGAACCAAATAACTGAAATCCTATTGCAGCAAGCAAGACCACGGGTGGGCCGATGGGGGTAGTAGTTTGTAATCACGGTTAGCAGAGCCTCCCTGGGCCGGCAGTGCAGTGGAGGGGAAGACAGCACCAAATCCTCCAGGGCACTTGGTTGCAGGGAACACCACCCAGATGGAAATTGAGGTGCCCTTGATGGTATAGGTGTTTAAGGTGCTTTGGTGGCTGGGCCCCCCCCCCTGTGTTCGTGACGCCAGCACCGTAAGGTGCAAATGTTGAGTGTAGTAGTAGTAATAAAGAGTCAGTTGTTGTAAAACAATTCCAACCTTTACTTGAATCAACAGTCTCAAGGCAAATGTTACAGTCCATCAATAAAGTGCATTCATAAGGCATAAGTACAATTGTATTCCACTTATCAGGTTTAGGAAATTGTCATTCGAGGAGTTTTCTCTTTAGGGTTGACACTTTACAGGAACGACTTCTTATAATAGTCCTAAACTTAATCTATAGCACTCTACATTACTAAATATGCTGTTTTCTACTTATCTTGCGCTATCCAGTAAGGGCGTTCCCCTCGTGGCAGGCATCAGTCTTCTGCCGCATTATTTGCAGGATGCGCTCCTATAAAGGTTTAGGTTATTCCACTATATCCCGGAAGGCTTCTAGTGAATAAGGACAATTCTGCGCGCTAACTGTCCATTCGTGTCCTGGCACTCAGAAAGTTGCTCTCAGGCACTTGTGCTGATGAGGTCCATAGGTTAAGTTTAGCTGTTACCCTCACTAGGCTCTCTGCATCTTTGGGCATAGACTCACTGTCTGGTGCTTGGTTGCTGTGGTCGTCTTCTCCAGGCTTTATCAGGGCCCAGAGGAAAAGAACACAGCCACATAGTGACTTAGGCCTGTTTGTCTCCTCCATGAACTTGCTTCTCCTCTTCTCACTCTGACTCTAACATAACATTCTGCTCGAAGCCAGACACACCCAAAGCTATATATAGCGTGGTGCCAGTGTAAGCCGTGTACCGGGGCGGGCTCCCCAGGATACAGCGAAGCCACAGACAAGGAAAGCGACACTGACACCAGCTTAATATGCAAGAACAGAAAAACTTTACTTAGACAACAATAACAACAATAGCATAACCACAGCAATACAAACATGCAAAGAAACGCTATATCCTGGACCCACAGTCAATGTCCCTGCCTACTAGACAGGTCTAGCCGATGGCGGACACAGCAGAGCCTAAAAGTCGTGCTGTGCCGCTGCAGAGGACACCCCTAGACGGTGGCAAACGCAGCAGAGCCTGCAAGTCAATAACTGCGCTGCATTCCAGTACAGTACAGCCTAGGGTATGTAACCCTAACTAGCTAATACGAGGCCTAGGCTAGTCTCTGTAACTTCAGGCGCCACACAATATTTTACAATCAGTAACCAGGTGTACTGACCTGCATCCGTTCTGGGCCCGAGGATGCAGCCTACAGAGATGGCCACCAACTTCTCAGCAACTGTGCGGCCTTGCTTGATGATGAGGCCTTCTGTCCACACACTGAACTGGTCCTCCTGGGGCAACCTCTCTTTCAAAAGAGCTGGATGCAGAAAGGATATTACAGCTACTCTCCTTCTTCTGAGTGTCCATTAACTGCCGGACATCTGCAAGCCAGGATGGAATCGGATTCAGTCCCTCACAGCACAATCCTTCCACCATGCCAGATCAACACACTTCCTGGTTCACTCACAGGCAGCAGCATGAGTCATCATCTCTTTTGCATATTCAAATCTCAGAGTGTGCTGGCTGTAGCTGCAAAACAGTGGCCTCTAGTGCCTGGAATGCCAAATGACAGTTTAAGTACAGACATTATGCAGAAATAGCTGTTTCACAATCTCACACCAGCACCACCTAGGGGCGAATGGGTGGAATGACAATGCCAGACTGATAATAGGAAATACCATTAGATAAACAGATAAATAAGCAGATGTTTAAAGTGTCCCATTTACAGACTGATGTGGAACACTGCATACCCCACTGCTAAAAGATAAGTCGTCCTCAATGTTTGCAGTGACTGAAGCTGTGGATCTCTACGCTGTCTCCTGAAATACACCAAATACACTCCATGCACAAATATACATATGTTCATTGCAATGTACTATCATGACACTTTGATTACCTCCTGTAATAAAGGGTTATGCACAATACAGAATAGGCAATTTATCACATATATATATATATATATATATATATATACACATCACTTTTTAAAAATGCTGTTTTCGGTTTACTTTGAGCTATCCTATAAGGGCGTTCTCCCTTGTGGCAGGTATCAATTTTCTGCTACATTATTTGCAGGATGCTCTCCTGAAAAGGTTTAGGTTTTCCACTATATCCCGGAAGGCTTCTAGTGAGTAAGGACAATTCTGCACACTAATTATCCATAAGTGTCCCGGTACTTGGAAAGTTGCTCTCAGGCACTTTGACTCTAATATAACATTCTGCTCTAAGCTAGACACATCAAAAGCTATATATAGTGTGGTGCCAGCACCACCTAGGGGCGAATGGGTGGAATGACAATGCCGGACTGATAATGTGAAATACCATACATTAGATAAATACATAAATAAGCAGATGTTTAAAGTGTCCCATTTACACACTGATGTGGGGCGCTGCATACCCCACTGCTAAAAGCTAAGTCGTCCTCGACGTTTGCATTGACTGAAGCTGTGGATCTCCACGCTTTCTCCTGAAATACACCAAATACACGCCAAGCAGATGTTTAAAGTGGACCATTTACACACTGATGTGGGACGCTGCATACCCCACTGCTAAAAGATAAGTCGTCCTCGACGTTTGCAGTGACTGAAGCTGTGGATCTCCACGCTGTCTCCTGAAATACACCAAATACACTCCAAGCAGATGTTTAAAGTGTCCCATTTACAGACTGATGTGGGACGCTGCATACCCCACTGCTAAAAGATAAGTCGTCCTCGACGTTTGCAGTCACTGAAGCTGTGGATCTCCACGCTGTCTCCTGAAATACACCAAATACACGCCAAGCAGATGTTTAAAGTGTCCCATTTACACACTGATGTGGGACGCTGCATACCCCACTGCTAAAAGATAAGTCGTCCTCGACGTTTGCAGTGACTGAAGCTGTGGATCTCCACGCTGTCTCCTGAAATACACCAAATACACTCCAAGCAGATGTTTAAAGTGTCCCATTTACTAACTGATGTCGGATGCTGCGCAATCATTGTAAGATAAGAGAAATATCTCTTGTCCATCAGCGAAACTCCAACCGTGGAGACCATATACACCTATATTTGGGTATCGTACTGTTGGCACAGCTCCTCCACTCTAGCGACCTGAGTGACCTTCCAAAGCCAATGAGAAATAGAGGGAGCACAAGTTTGTCTCCAATATCGGGGATCAATGACCAAAGGGTCTTGTATGTGGCACTAGAAGCAAGAAAGAAATAAGAATTTAGGGGTTAATATAGGGGCATTTTTGGATAAGATCTGGCGCACCCTGAATCAAGGCACAATCCCACCAAAGATGTAAATAAGAACCAAGAAGTTGATGGTATGGCGGGATCAATGCGATTCTGCACAATGGGGTTTTGTACCAGCTGCTGACCAATTTGTACGTCGTCTCTTGCAAGATGATGCTGTGAGAGAGACCCCCACAGAATTTATAAATCTGGGAGATCTCAGGGATCGCCAGCATCAAAGAAAGTTCCTTCCCCCAAAATATAGGGGAAGGGCAACTCATGTGAAGGAGAGTTCAGGGGAAAGAAAATGGTTGTCTTACCAGGATCAGTGACGCGTGTGCAGTTCTCCTGGATGCTGCTCAAATTAATTCAAGGCTAGAGGAAGGGGAGCAGTAACATATGAAAACGTAACTTTTATTGTATACAAGGACTCTCCTTAGACAGAGAGTAAAAAAACCTTACAAACAAAAAGAAACAAACATGTGTAGGACATAAATTGGTGTAAGACCCATCTGTGGCAACACACCAGGCTAGGTGCAAACCACCCTGGGCCCGAATGCACAATCACCTAGGTGCATCCTGGGCACGGCGTAGAGTCCCTATGTACCAGTCCCAAACTGGGGTGCCGGGACTATGGGGACACTAAAAACATGGAATGGTCTTTCCGGTTTTGTTGAGATCTCACTGTTCACAATATGTAGAATTGTTGGTAGAGGAGGTGGTCACACAAATGGACTTGTCAATACCGGATGTCCAGTCGGTAATGGAGGCATCCGATTCTTCGGTCAAAAGTAGCGGAAGAAAGGCCTCAAAAAGAGAAATACACTTTCCTTAGTAAGGCCCTACTTGACCTATACAGCCCTAGTGACCTAACACGGGGTCCGTGCCCCGCAAGGGGTGGCCCCGTCCGGAACCTAACCCTGATAAGAAATCCCTATAAAGCCCTATACAGGGTCTCAAGAGACTGGACTGAATATATAATCAGGGTAATGGAGTATAATTGCAAGAATAAATGGCCACAATGTGTCCCAACGCGTTTCATCAGCAAAACATATCATAAGGCTGCTAGGTATAGCCATAAAAAACCGTGAATCGTCAGGGGACACGGGGCTCGGTATTAAGCAGCTCCTACTTATCTACCTGCTACAATCAAACAGGGGAGGCGGGGGCGCTTATATCAAAGCCCCCAGTAATATGCCCGTATTGTGCCCCCAGTAATATGCCTACATTGTGCCCCCAGTAATATGCCTACATTGTGCCCTCAATAATATGCCCAGCTGTGCCCTCAGTAATATGCCCACATTGTGTCCCCAGTAATATTTGTGGTCTCATCTCTGGCATACCTCCCAACTTTGTAAAGGAACAAAAAGGGACACATTGTGCGACGAGTAAAGCGCTCCGCAGCTAATTTTTTCCGCACTAGGCCCCGCCTCTGACTCCGCCCAAAGCATAGTTATGCACCTAATCCCACCCAGTCCCCTTAATGCCCCCACATAGTAATTATTCCCCATGGATGCCACAGCACAGTATTTATGGCCACATTGTCTTGTCAAAGATTTTTGCCCAGTTATGTGCCCTCTATTAATATGCCCAGCTGTGCCCAAAGTAAAATGCCCACATTGTGCCCCCATTAATATGCCCAGCTGTGCCCTCAGTAATATGCCCAGTTAGGTGACCCAAAATAATATGCCCACATTGTGCTCCCATTAATATGCCCAGATGTGCCCTCAGTAATATGCCCAGTTATGTGCCCCCCAGTACTATGCCCACATTGTACTCCCAGTAATATGCCCACATTGTGCCCACCAGTAATATGCCCACATTGTGCCCCAAGTAATATGCTGGCCACTTTTTCAGTGAGTTTTTGTCCCCCAGTACTATGCCCACATTGCCCTCCAGTAATATGCCCACATTGTGCCCCAAGTAAAATGCCCACATTGTACCCCCAGTAATATGCCCACATTGTGACTCCAGTAAAATGCCCACATTGTGCCCCAAGTAATATGCCCACATTGTGCCGCCAGTAATATGCCCACATTGTGCCCCCAATAATATGCCCAGTTATGTGCCCCCAGTAATTTGCCCACATTGTGCCCCCCAGTAATATGCCAATATTGTGCCCACAATAATATGCCCACACTGTGCCCCCCAATAATTTGCCCACATTGTGCCCCCAATAATATGCCCAGCTTTGCCCCTAGTAATATGCCCAGCTGTGCCCACAGTAATATGCCTAGTTATGCGCCCCCCAGTAATATGCCCTCAATGTGCCCCCCAATAATATGCCCATATTGTGCCCCCCAATAATATGCCCATATTGTGCCCCCCAGTAATATGCCCTCATTGTGCTCTCAGTAATATGCCCATATTGTTCCCCTGGTAATATGCCCACATTATGCCCCCCAGTAATATGCCCAGTTGTGACCCCCCCCCCCAGTAGTATGCCCACATTGTGCCCCCAGTAATATGCCCACATTGTGTCCCCAGCAATATGTCCACATTATGCCCAAAGTAATATGCCCACACTGTGCCCCCAGTAATATGCCCACATTGAGACTCCAGTAAAATGCCCACATTGTGCCCCCATTAATATGCCCACATTGTATCCCCCAGTAATATGCCCACATTGTGCCCACAGGAATAGGCCCACATTGTTCCCCAAAGTAATATGCCCACATTGTGCCCCCAGCAAGATGTACACATTGTGCCCCCCAGTAATATGCCCACATTGTGCTCCCCAGTAATTTGCCCACATTGTGCCCCCAGTAATATGCTCACATTCTGCCCCCAGTAATATGCCCACATTGTGCCCCCAGTAATATGCCCTCATTGTGCCCTGAGTAATATACCCACATTGTGCCCCCAGTAATTTTTCCACATTGTGCCCCCCCCAGTAATATGCCCACATTGTGACTCCAAGTAATATGCCCGCATTGCGCCCTTAGTAATATGCCCACATTGTGCCCCCAGTAATATGCCCACATTGTCTGACCTGGGGTCTGTATAAATGTAGGGTCCGATCTGAGGTCTTTAGAAATGTGGGGTCTGATTTGGGGTCTCATCTCTGGCATACCTCCTAACTTTGTAAAGGAACAAAAAGGGACACATTGTGCGACGAGTAAAGCGCGCCGCAGCCATTTTTTTCTGTGCTAGGCCCCGCCTCTGACTCCGCCCAAAGCATAGTTATGCACCTAATCCCACCCAGTCCCCTTAATGCCCCCACATAGTATTTATTCCCCATGGATGCCACAGCACAGTATTTATGCCCACATTGTCTTGTCAAAGATTTTTGCCCAGTTATGTGCGCCCTAATAATATGCCCACCTTGTGCCCCCAGTAATATGCCCACATTGTGCCCCCGGCAATATGCCCACATTGTGCCCCCTAGTAATATGCCCACATTGTGCCCCCCAATAATATGCCCACATTGTGACTCCAAGTAATATGCCCGCATTGTGCCCTTAGTAATATGCCCACATTGTGCCCTTAGTAATATGCCCACATTGTGCCCTTAGTAATATGCCCACATTGTGCCCCTAGTAATATGCCCACATTGTGCCCCCTAGTAATATGCCCACATTGTGCCCCCGGTAATATGCCCACATTGTGCCCCCTAGTAATATGCCCACATTGTGCCCCCGGTAAAATGCCCACATTGTGCCCCCAGTAATATGCCCACATTGTGCTCCCAGTAATATGCTCACATTGTGCCCCCTAATAATATACCCACATTGTGCCCCCGGTAATATGCCCACATTGTGCCCCTGGTAATATGCCCACATTGTGCCCCCAGTAATATGCCCACATTGTGCCCCCGGTAATATGCTCACATTGTGCCCCCGGTAATATGCCCACATTGTGCCCCCTAGTAATATGCCCACATTGTGCCCCCTAGTAATATTCCCACATTGTGTCCCCGGTAATATGCCCACATTGTGCCCCCGGTAATATGCCCTGAGTGCAGAATATTGAGGTCACCACATATTATGTGGTGTCCCCCAATATTGCGCACTCAGCTCTGCTATGTGGTGACCTTGATGTTCTGCGCTCAGCTCTGCTATGTGGTGACCTTGATGTTCTGCGCTCAGCTCTGCTATGTGGTGACCTTGATGTTCTGCGCTCAGCTCTGCTATGTGGTGACCTTGATGTTCTGCGCTCAGCTCTGCTATGTGGTGACCTTGATGTTCTGCGCTCAGCTCTGCGGTAAGGATGAACGGCTCCTGATGGTTGTGTGTGCGCCCTCAGGGGTCGGAAGATTTGATGGAACATTTTGCGCTGGAAAATCTAACTACCCCTAAGTGCGCACGCGCGGTGTACGGTTTTGCTCATGCGTATGAAGTCCTTCTCCCGTGGGGCCGCAATGTTTTTTTGCTTATCCAGTGGATGTGCGCTTGCGCAGCGCCGCGCACACCCTCCTCCAGCTGATTCCTGTGCGGCCGCGTCACTTCCGCAGTAATGATGAAGCAGGGAGCTGATGCCGGTGAAGGCTCTCTGCTTCATTATGGCTACTGTCTCTACTTCCTATGGACGCAGGGACGAGTGCCAGAAAGCGGGACATGCCTCCCCCATACTGGGACAGCGGGACAGCCTCTGCGCCGGATTCGGGGCGGTTGGAGGTATGCTCTTGTCTGGATAGATCTGGGGTCTGTATAAAGTTGCGGCTGATCTGCAGTCTGCCTTTATTTAGAGGTTTTGTCTGGAGGTCTATAGTAATTTTGGGGTCTGTATGAAATTTTGGGTCTTGTCTGGCATGAAGAAGGGGGTGCCCAGGGGGTGCCCAGGGGGTGCCCAGGGGGTGTTCGGCCTTGTGAAATTTATTTTTGAAACCTGATTAGAATGCCAGAGAAAGTAGAGATGGCGCTGTCACCGCACCGTCCTCGCCACTAGGGGAGCTCTTGGCGCCCCGCTGAGGGCAGCGAGTGTGACACATGTATGTGCTCTACATGTGATCTATGTGGATATTACACGCCTGTAGCACAGAAGAGCAGGCATCCTATACATCATATATCCAGCCCTGACCACAACCATCACTCAGTACACAGGGAGCGTCCTCTAGTGGTGGCGGCGGGTATAAGGGCGCACCTAGCCTTTCTGCTGAAATCACACCCCCTCACACCAAATTCTCAACCTAACCCCTTCCCTCCAGCCTTACTGTTAAAGGCATCCTTGGAAAACATTACAATAAGGCCTCATGCACACGACCTTTCCGTTTTTTGAAATCCGCAAACCGCAGATCGGAAAAAAACGGAAGCCGCCCATGTGCCTTCTGCAATGGAACGAGCAACCCATTGTAGAAATGCCTATTCTTGTCCACAAAACGGACAAGAATAGGACATGCTAATTTATTTTACTTTATCCGTATCTTTTGCAGCCCCTTTGAAGTGAACGGGTCTGCGCCTGAGCCGCAAAGAATGTGGCTCTGAAACGGACCACAAGAACGGCGTGAGGCCATAGTGCTACAAGACATACTGGCGATTGTAGCGATACTGCTGGATATGAATGATTGCCCAAGGTCCTTCCACTGCCCCCACCTGAGGCAATCGCCTCGCCTCATTGGCGGTGCACCCCGCGGCCGGTATCGACTACGTTATCATACGGCTCCTGTAGGGCATCGGATTAGAATGATGAATAAAATGCCTCGACTTCAAGCTCCAGCCACATTAGCCACAGCCCTAAAGTTCACCTAAAACCCGATCTTCAAGCTGCGGCCATATATAATCTCTGGAGACGATTCTCTGTGGATTGGCGCGTTCTTCATGAGACGTCTCGGGATGATTGCCAGAACATGAAGGACGGAGCAGCACCGCCTGTCATGTGGCCTCTGCTCATACACCATTAGAATCCGCAGTAATTCTCATGATGGTGGAGGGGGGGGGGGGGGGGGGGGCTCCGATATCCGGCTCTGGGATCTGCAGAAAATGAGCTGGGAGCCTCGTGCCTCATCTTCCAGCAGATTGCATTTCTGGAGAAAGAGATGGGATTTTTACGAGGTTTTTTGATGATGGCGTTTTCTCTGATAGGAGACAATCAGCGTCTGGTTCCACACCTCTGACCCGAGGCCATTATCACCTGCGAGGCGTCCGCTCCTAATAACATTTACATGATTCCTTTAGCAGGATTTCTACTCCTCACATCAGGTAAATAGGTCACAGCCGAGCGAAGGACATTAACTCTTTGTCTACCCACAGAACACTCCGATACCGTATATCCTGTGCCTCCTGGGGTGGAGACTGAGAGCAGGTCTATAAGTGGCCAGAAGGGGGCGCCATGACTATAATTACACAACGAGGTGACACGGATACAAGTGTAAAGTGGACACAAATGTCAGGCACAGCGGCGGTGAAAATAACGCTTCACAGGGGCCATTCTATATGCGTATCTGCCCTGCGGATGCAAATGTGTTCTGCAGCAACGTTCCTGGGCAAGATTAACCCCTTCCCAATATCTGCTGTACATGTCATATACCCCTCCTCCTCAGCCTGTTCTCTATATATATATACACCCAGGTGTCATGGTCATATTGTGGTTTGACCGCAACGTGGTTGCCGTGCAGACTGGTTGCCAGTGGCAACGTGTTGTCGGTTTGTACGTGCATTTCCCCTTTAAGGTGTGTCTCCCTGCGGTTTGGTGAGCGAGGGGTTGTTCTTCTAGCTAGTGGGGATTTAGGTGTGGCCACTAGCTTGACTTTATCTGTGGCTTCCTGGCTGGGGGCAGTGGTACTCCAGCCTTGTTTGGTGATGGAGCTCTGCTCCTTTCCTGGGTGAACTTGCCCAGTCCTTGAGGGCCACCTTGTTGGACATAAATTGTCTTCCTTTTGCATGCTCCTTCTACTCTACCTCACTTGTTGGATGTTAGGTGTGGGTTTATGTTCAGGGTGTGTTGTACGTCTTGATTGTTGTTACATGTCTGGGCTGTTGTTGGTGTTTGTCACTGCATGTATGTAAGTCGTTTTCCCTGTGTGTTGTGTCCTCCGGAAGGGGGTTGGTTTCCCGGAGGGGTGAACCACTAGCCTGTATGCAGCACTGCCTGGGGCTGCCATGCACCTTGCGGCATGGGGGTCCTGGCAGAGTCTGGTGTGCTGGATACCTGTGTGAGTTGCTGGTACGGCGTCCTGTTTGGTTTTAGGGCTCTTGTACATATGTGTTGTCTTGTGTTCTTACCTGCCGATCCTCTTGCTGTGTGTGGTCTCTCCTTTTCCCTGCTACTAGGTCTTTAGAGACTCCTGTTCTTCCGTGTCTTGGATGAACAGGACATCTCTCCCCTGCTCCTATGTAAGGGATTATCAGGGCATATCAGGGTCCCAGGTTTCCAGGGTATGAGTCGTCCTTCCATCGGGGTCTGCGCATACAGTGAGGAGTTAGGGAGAGGATTAGGGACGCTATAGGAGGTTACCTGCTTCCCTTTTCCTGGCTTCTTGGCCTTGCAGCTATCCCTTATCCTTTTACATTGTATGGTGGGGTTTTTTCTTTACATCGTTATTAGTATTGACCGGGCACCCGAGTATACTGGAAGTCAATGGGAGAAGCCGAGCATTAAACCAGGCCCCCCCTGTTCTGAAGAGGGGAGGGTGTCTGGTTCACAGGAAAAGGTCAGAAATTGATGGAAACACCTCCGAAATGGTTCGGGAACAGCTATCACGATCGGCGTGACTATCACATACGTGACACAGAGGGAGGGAAAGAGGAAGGCCCTGCCCAAGTGAGAGGGAAGGTGGTGACCCCTGACTCACCTTACGGCTGGCACCTGGCTGCCCTGACGTCCCTAGACGGGTTCCTCACCCGTACGCCGATCACGTGCCTAAAACCCTGGCTTTCCCTAAGATGAGCCCTAGATAGTGAACAGGGCGGTGGGAACACTAGTCCGCACCACTAGCTCTAAAGGAAAACACCAAGGGGAGTACAGACAATACAGACTAAACATATAATCCCAGGTGGGCGACAACAGGAGACAACAAAAAGCCCAACAGGGATCCGGAGGGTAGCACTCTGGAACAACAACCAGGATTCACAGCTCCAGTGGGTCAGTATAGATGTCCAGGCAGGAAGCTCTATAACTGGCAACTAGAGAAGTGTGAGAGGAGAATATAAGGAGGTTGGGAGTGGCAGACAAGAAACAGCTGAGGAGGAGAAGCTACGGATCCCTGAGTGAGACAAAAAGGATAGCAAGGCAAACACAGAAAACAATCACTAAGAAACAACGTGATCTTTAGACATAGAGCGCGCAGCCACCCGCTGCGACTTCCTGACCCCGGGTATAACGGAGTCAGACGTGGTTCTTGACACCCTCGTGACAACAGCATGGGGAGGAGGTCTGGATGCATCTTGGACTCCCAGGTCGCTGCTGGGAACCATGTTGTCCGAGTAGTACGACACTTTTACAGACTGACAATAATACGCACAAAACCGAAGATAAAATTGATTTTGGAGGAAAAATTGTTAGGAAACATTCTTTCCTGTATATTTACTTGTATATAAAGTGCAAGTGTAGTGTACGGGAGAGTAATACCCCGTCACTACAGAAGGGTCACTTGGGTGTTGTCGTTCCCCCTTTAAGGGGAGGTTGGTAAAAACATCTTGTAATGTCATGCTATGTATTTTCCTGTTACTGTGAAACGTGCTTATGCAGGCCGGCTAGGGTGTCATTCCAGCTCTGAGTCACTAGAGGGAGCTAGGGAGCCCTAGGTTATATAAGGCCCAGTCAGGAAGTAACAGGAGTGTGTTCAGACAGTGGGAGCAGAGGTCAGAAATGATCCTGTGTCTGAGAGAAAGCCAGGCTATGGGCCTGTGAGAGCATAGCAGGCCTGAAGCCTGTCGGCTAGGAGAGGGTAGTAAAGGCCCTGTAACCGGGTTCCGGATCCAAGGAAAAGGTTCCCCTCCTGAGTCATCATCCGTTTAGCTGAAGCAGCATAAACCAGCCACCAGCCAAGACACAGATTACCACAGAGGCCGATCAGATAAAGCGAGAGGTACTCAAGATAACAGAGGAGGTACTAGATAAGGACAGCTTCAAGGGTACGCCAGATAAAGGGCATTAGACCTTGGAGAGAAAGTCACATGTAGCAGGACCAGTCAGGAATAGTGAGCAATCCGCCTGTACTGCATCTCCTGAAATCAACACTCTGTATAATTCATCGCTAAGACCGGCCTTTCTGTATTCTCAAGAACCACCTGTATTTTTATGAAAACCAACCGTCTTTTATGGAACTGTGCACTACCAGTGTCCGTGTATTACTATTGCTGATATTCAGTAAAAGTTCCAGTTTTTGTTGGCTATCCTGTGCTTGCTTCATGCGTCCACCATACTTTACACGGCGTGTCACCGTTTAATTGACACTGGCGTCACAAACTTTTAATCATCTGCCTGTTCCAGTATCTGACCAAAATTGAAGACGACAGTGGATCCCAGGTTAGTGGTCAATCTGCACTACAAAGCCCAGCATACACTACTGACCCCCTGGGACACTGCATCGCTCTTTTTGGCGTCACGAACAGGATCCGCATTCTTCTGAAGTGCAGGGAAGTGTGAACTGTGTGCTTTAATTATTCCACCACCGTATTACAAAGACTGCAACCTTTATTCCTAACTTGTGGATTACAATTGTGCCTGGGAGGAATCAGAGACGCTGTACTGTGTTGCGCTACCCCCAGAGAGAAAAATCGTATTTGTGGACTGTGTTTTACTGGATTTTTCGTCATCCTGCTTGCTGGCAGTGAATTGCAGCATCAGGACATCTAAAATGGCCGCCGACGCCATGAGGCTTTTTACTGCGCCATCAGGATGTGCAGAGGCGCGAATATTTGGGGCCGAAACCTTCCAAGAAGAAGGAGGAGACGACTGCCCTGGAGCGCCGCCCACCTTGAGGAGTGGCGAAGCGGCTAACTACTTTGAAAAGTTACGCCTGGGAGGCGGGGCTCCGATGGAGATAGACTGGCCCAGTGCGTGGGAGGAGTCAGAATCGATGCAGCAACCAGGAAGAGAAGAGATGGCGTGTGCTGCGGAGAGCGAGGATGAGACCACGTGCGAGTGGGGCGCCACTCCACCGGACTTTCCGGAGTTGGGGCCGTGGGATCCTCTAGCCTGGACGGTCAATCCCGGAGCCCAGGCCATAGATCTAAGCATCAACCGACCCGAGTCCCCACCGATCCGCCGCCGGCATGCAGAATGGCCGGCTATCATGGAGGAGCTGAAAGCCGCGGTGGCAGCAAAGAATACTAGCCGGAAGAAGCGCTTCGAGGAGATGGCTAAGTCGATCCAGGGAGACTCCTTCCCGGGTAAGCCCCAGCTCGAAAGGCGCCGAGGGATAGTGGTGTCCTTCGACAAGGACAAAGGCTATGGATTTATCCAGGAGCTGGGGACTGGCCGGGACTTCTATGTCAACCGGCGATCGGTAAAGCGGCATTACCTCCCAGAACATCTCCACAATCTAACCATAGGGGAAATCGTGGAATACACTCCCGCTGAAAGTTTAAGGGGCCCCTACGCCACCGCAGTGACTCGCCCGAAGGCGCCGGCTGAAAACTGGGACCCTGAAAAAGACAAGGTCGACCCGGTTGAGATAGCCAGCGCGTGCGTGGGCAAGGGCCGGACCACCCATCTTCAAAGCCAGGTCTTCCTCAGTCCAGATGTCTTCTGGGAGCCGATCGTGCTGCAGGGCCTGGAGGAGCGGTATCCCCCTCCGGCTGCAGTGAAACGAGAAGAAGAGCAGGAGCGGCAGGATAGCTATCGGAGAGCCGAGGAAAGTGCCGAGGCCCGGCGTCAAGCAGCAGCTACCGTTGCTCCCCCAGCGGCCGGACCCCCTGGACCTCCGGTAAATCCGACCACCTGTACCAAGGCAGAACTGGAGGCCCTACGAAAGAGGGTGTACTGGGTGGCGGACCTCGGCTGCGCAGGAGGCGAGCGGTGGTTTCCATTCCCGAGGACGGAGGCCGAGATGGAGGCCGTGAAAGACAAACCTCCCCCTCTAAAAATTGTCAGGGGAGACGGGTTTCAAATGTGGCCGTCCTTGCCGGAACAACTGCTGCAGGTGCCATATGTCGACTCGTCGTCTGAAGAAGAACACGATACTCGGCTGTAAGTACTTTTGCCCTCCTGTTCATTTCCGTTATGGCCGTTTGTCCCTCCAGTTTGGCAGAGCTGGTGAAGCTCGCTGCCAGTTACCCACGGCCGGTGGCATTCTAATTCTATAACGTGCCACTGTGTACCAAGGCTTCCAGCTGCCTTTGTTTTGTTTGGGACATCCGGTTTGCTGCTGAATTCCCGGTTGTGCCTTGAAGTTTTTGCACAAATTTTACCCCTTTTACCCCCATTTCAGGTTGAAAAGACATTTTTATGTCAGCACTATTTTAAAGGGTAAGCAGGACTTGCCAGGATAACAAGGCCCTGGTATTGTAAGAGTCCTGTATTGTCATTTTATATATGTGCTGCTGACAGTATTTAATAACCGGTTTTCTTATTCAAGTATATGTGCCCAGAGATGGACTTCCTATGTGCAAGCCTCTGAGATGTTGATATTACTATGGACTTATTTATTGTCATGGACTATCCTGGTTCTTTCAACATCCGCTGTGCCAGGTCAGCGCCCCCGTTCCACACACTATCCTGTGAAAAAGAGAACGACGCCCCTTGTCACCAGACTTCGCCATTTCCAATTGGGTCTGATAAGAGTGTAATGGACATATATGTATGCATGCATGTGTCTTTCTCTGTTTCAGGTCATGATTCCAGTTGGGCGGGCCCTGATGGAGTACGAGGTCGTACTCAGCTTAAAGCAGCGGGGTATGTAGTGTACGGGAGAGTAATACCCCGTCACTACAGAAGGGTCACTTGGGTGTTGTCGTTCCCCCTTTAAGGGGAGGTTGGTAAAAACATCTTGTAATGTCATGCTATGTATTTTCCTGTTACTGTGAAACGTGCTTATGCAGGCCGGCTAGGGTGTCATTCCAGCTCTGAGTCACTAGAGGGAGCTAGGGAGCCCTAGGTTATATAAGGCCCAGTCAGGAAGTAACAGGAGTGTGTTCAGACAGTGGGAGCAGAGGTCAGAAATGATCCTGTGTCTGAGAGAAAGCCAGGCTATGGGCCTGTGAGAGCATAGCAGGCCTGAAGCCTGTCGGCTAGGAGAGGGTAGTAAAGGCCCTGTAACCGGGTTCCGGATCCAAGGAAAAGGTTCCCCTCCTGAGTCATCATCCGTTTAGCTGAAGCAGCATAAACCAGCCACAAGCCAAGACACAGAATACCACAGAGGCCGATCAGATAAAGCGAGAGGTACTCAAGATAACAGAGGAGGTACTAGATAAGGACAGCTTCAAGGGTACGCCAGATAAAGGGCATTAGACCTTGGAGAGAAAGTCACATGTAGCAGGACCAGTCAGGAATAGTGAGCAATCCGCCTGTACTGCATCTCCTGAAATCAACACTCTGTATAATTCATCGCTAAGACCGGCCTTTCTGTATTCTCAAGAACCACCTGTATTTTTATGAAAACCAACCGTCTTTTATGGAACTGTGCACTACCAGTGTCCGTGTATTACCTTGACTGATATTCAGTAAAAGTTCCAGTTTTTGTTGGCTATCCTGTGCTTGCTTCATGCGTCCACCATACTTTACACGGCGTGTCACCGTTTAATTGACACTGGCGTCACAAACTTTTAATCATCTGCCTGTTCCAGTATCTGACCAAAATTGAAGACGACAGTGGATCCCAGGTTAGTGGTCAATCTGCACTACAAAGCCCAGCATACACTACTGACCCCCTGGGACACTGCACAAGTGCTGCCAAAAATTACAAGGAAGAGGCTCCGATACACCCTGTATATCACATAATGGAGGGCCTCATTCACATTGTGGTACAATAGTTCAGGTAGTGGGACTCCTACACTCATAAAGCCTATACACTAAGTGAAAGGGCTGCCAAACATTACAAGGATCCGGCACTACGATACACCCTTTATCCCACATAAAGGAGGGCATCATACACCCTTGAAAAATTATGATTGATGGCCTGCTGGTGACCCTCTAAAACATTAGGGGCGAGGGCCTTCTGATCTGACCATCTAAAACATTTTGGGGATGAGGGCCTGCTGCCGCTTTGGTGACTCTAGATAACCTGGGGCCGATCGCACGTCCCCGTGATGGTGACGATCCAATTCGGATGTCTGCCCTATCAACTTTTGATGTTATTTTCAGCGCAAACCATGGTGACCACGGGTAACGGTGAATCAATCATCGATTCTGGAAAGGCAGCCTAATAAACGGCTACGTCTACTACATCCAAGCAAGGCAACATGCGCACAAATTACCTATTAGGTATAATTAGGTGAGGGCCTGCAGGCGAGCTGACCCTATAAAATATTTCAGGTGCAGGTCTGCTGGTGAACTGACCCTGTAAAAGATTTTAGGTGAGGGCCTTCTGCTGAGCTGACCCTTCAAAAGTTTTTAGGTGCCGGCCTGTAGGTGAGCTGGCCCTGTAAAATATTTTAGGTGCAGGCCTGCTGGTGAGCTGGCCCTGTAAAAGATTATAGGTGAGGGCCTGCTGGTGAGCTGACCCTCTAAAACATTATATGCGAGGGCCTGCAGATGAGCTGACCCTGTGAAAGATTGTAGGTGAAGGCCTGCTGGTGAGCTGACCCTCTAAAACATTGTAGGTGAGGGCCTGCAGGTGAGCTGACCCTGTGAAAGATTGTAGGTGAAGGCCTGCTGGTGAGCTGACCCTCTAAAACATTGTAGGTGAGGGCCTGCTGGTGAGCTGACCCTCTAAAACATTGTAGGTGAGGGCCTGCTGGTGAGCTGACCCTCTAAAACATTGTAGGTGAGGGCCTGCTGGTGAGCTGACCCTCTAAAAATTTATATACGAGGGCTTACAGCTGAGCTGACCCTGTAAAACATTATATGCGAAGGGTATATATGCGAGGGCATTATATGCAATGAATAAGCATGTTGATATGATGGAAGAGGAGAAGGAGGATGAGAAAAGGAAGATTCAACCATATGCAGCGACCAGGACACGCAGGGGAATGGGTGCGATAGTTCATGTCCTCATGGTTAGCAGATGCCTCCCTGGGCCGACGTGCAGTGATGAGGAAGACAGCACAAAATATTCCGGGGCACTCTCTGTTACAGGGAACACCAGCCAGATGGAAGTTGAGGTGCCCTTTATGGTAATGGGTGTAAGGTGCTTTGGCAGCTGTGCACCTGGTTTGTGACACCAGCACCGTTGTGACACCACATAGAAGACTTATCAATAAACTGCAGTCATTGAGCATGGACTCCCATATTGTTGAGTGGATTAGGCAGTGGCTGAGGGACAGACAACAGAGGGTTGTAGTCAATGGAGAACATTCAAAACAAGGTCATGTTACCAGTGGGGACCTCAGGGATCTGTACTGGGACCAATTTTGTTTAATATCTTCATAAGCGACATTGCAGAAGGCCTCGATGGTAAGGTTTGTCTTTTTGCTGATGACACAAAGATATGTAACAGGGTTGATGTTCCTGGAGGGAAACGCCAAATGGAAAAGGATTTAGGAAAACTAGAAGAATGGTCAGAACTCTGGCAACTAAAATGTAATGTGGATAAGTGCAAGATAATGCACCTGGGGCGTAAAAACCCAAGGGCAGAATATAGAATATTTGACACAGTCCTGACCTCAGTATCTGAGGAAAGGGATTTAGGAGTAATTATTTCAGAAGACTTAAAGGTAGGCAGACAATGTAATAAAGCAGCAGGAGATGCTAGCAGAATGCTTGGATGTATAGGGAGAGGTATAAGCAGTAGACAGAGGGGGGCGCTTATGCCGCTGTACAGATCACTGGTGAGACCTCATCTGGAGTATTGTGCGCAGTACTGGAGGCCATATCTCCAGAAGGATATAGATACTCTAGAGAGAGTTCAGAGAAGAGCTACTAAACTGGTCCATGGATTGCAGGATAAAACTTACCAGGAAAGGTTAAAAGACCTTAATATGTAGAGCTTGGAAGAAAGACGAGACAGAGGGGAGATGAGAGAGACGGCTAAATACATAAAGGGAATCAACTCGGTAACGGAGGAGAGAAGATTTACAAGAAGAAAAACTACCACAAGAGGACACAGTTTTAAATTAGAGGGGCAAAGGTTTAACAGTAATATAAGGAAGTATTACTTTACTGAGAGAGTAGTGGATGCAGGGAATAGCCTTCCTGCAGAAGTGGTAGCTGCAAATACAGTGGAGGAGGTTAAGCATGCATGGGATAGGCATAAGGCTATCCTTCATATAAGATAGGGCCGGGGCTATCCATAGTATTCAGATATATTGGGCAGACTAGATGGGCCAAATGGTTCTTATCTGCCGACACATTCTATGTTTCTATGTTTCAAATGTTGAGAGTAGCAGTAGTAAGAATGAGGAGTTGGTTGTTGTAAACCAGCTGAACATTTACAGAAGAATCAATAGTCTCTGGACTGGGTACAGTTCGTCAATGGAAAGCTTTTTGTATAGCATAAGTAGTAATAAGTTCACTGGTGATCCTATTATCAGGGAGTGGCAGTTGTCAATGGATGGACTCTTCTAATGCTGACACTTTACAGGCAAGGGTCCTGGTGGTAATCCCAAGCCCACTCTATAGCACTCTGGTACTAAGTATGCTGATATATCTGGTTACTATGAGCTATCCTCTAAGGGCGTTCCCCTCGCGGCAGGCAAACACTTCTGCTTCATTATTTGCAGGATACTCTTCTAAATCGGTTTAGGCTATTCCACTATGACCGGTAAGGCTTGTGTAGTGAATAAGGACAATTCTGCGCGCTAACTGTCCATTCGTGTCCTGGCACTTGTGCTGCTCTCAGGCACTTGTGCTGATGAGGTCCATAGGCTAAGTTTAGCTGTTACCCTCGCTAGGCTCTCTGCATCTTTGGGCATAGACTCACTGTCTGGTGCTTGGTTGCTGTGGTCGTCTTCTCCAGGCTTGATCAGGGCCCAGAGGAAAAGAACACAGCCACATAGTGACTTAGGCCTGTTTGTCTCCTCCATGAACTTGCTTCTCCTCTTCTCACTCTGACTCTAACATAACATTCTGCTCGAAGCCAGACACACCCAAAGCTATATATATTATGTGGTGCCAGCACCACCTAGGGGCGAGTGGGTGCAATGACATTGCCAGCCAGATAATAGAAAATACCATACATTGCAAAAAAACACATATATATATTCAGATGTCTAAAATCTACACACATATGTGGGATGCTGCATATATACAGTGTATTCAGTACATTAAAAACAACACATGTAAAGTGCCTTTATGTTCATCAGCTTTCCTCTGGTGGAGTCGAAAAGTCATGGTCAACCCAGGCCTTGTTGATTTTCAGCTGACAGACGGATGCGCTTGTGCCTGCAGCTTAGCTGACCATCAAAAAATTATGGTTGAGGGCCTGCAGGTGAGCTGACTTCTGCCTGATCGCACGTCCCCGTGATTTCGATGATCCATTTGGATGTCTGCCTTATCAACTTTCGATGTTCTTTTATGCGCCTAAAATGGTGACCACGGGTAATGGGGAATCAGTGTTCGATTCCGGAGAGGGAGCCTGAGAAACGGCTACCGCATCTAAAGAAGGTAAGCAGGTGGCGCGCAAATTACCCACTCCCGACTGTCAGAAGAGGACACCGTCTATTGAAAAATTTAATTTTACGTCATAGAAAATGTTTTGAAGTGCACACGTTACACAGCAGATGTGGGCCTGGTCTGGTCACTGGCAGAAGAGGACACAGCCTATTGAAAAAATTTTTTTTTTTTTGTCACAGACATTTTTTAGAAGCGCACATGTTACACAGCAGACGTGGCCCTGGTAAGGTCACTGTCAGAAGTGGACAACGTCTACGGAAAAAGTGCACTGGATGTCACTGATATTTTACACATGTGCACTCTTTAAACAGGAGATGTGGCGCAGATAATTTAACTGTCCACAGCAGACACTATCCACGGAAAAACTGCAGTGGATGTCACTGATATTTTAGGGATGCGCACACTTTACACAGGAGATGTGGCGTGAATAATTTAACTGTCCACAGCGGACTATTACACAGTATTTTGCGCAGGATGCACTAAAAATATATATTGCTGCTGTCACACACAATAGTCCTTAAAAGGACTTTGGGGTCTCTGAAACATTTTTGTACAGAAATAATATTCAATTACACTCCTTACACTATCTGTCCTTTCCTATGCTCAGCTCTCCCTTGCCCCAGGATTATGGGCCCTCTCATCAGCCAGGCCTCTTTTGTTCACAAAGGACTTTTACAAACTTTTGAACCCCTGGTCTAATTCGTGCCATTTTGGGATATGTTAAATGTCTATGTGTACTGTAAAGGGTGGGACATTGTATATTTGAGTAGTGATGTCTGTCCCATTGTCCCCACGTGTGTATTGGCGATTTCCCTTTGTCCTGAGAGATAATTTAATTACTCTCGGTTGTCTCCAGGACAGAAGACACTGTGTATTCTCCTGCCTGTGATACAATTACATCAACCCATTGTGTGGGGTAATTGTATCACAGGCAGAGGGAAGGATTTTGTGCAGGAGTGTCTGAGTGTATTGTACATGTTTATTGGTTGTTTTTACAAAACCCTGTGGGTGGTAACCTTGTTGGAAAATGTGTATAAGTCAATGCTTGTGTGATCAATTAAGAGTTCCTGTTTTACCCTTCATCATGTTGAGGCTGGTGTTTGGATAACTGATCGACATTGGGGATTGCTATACGCTGAAGATTTTCTATACTCCCCTGGCTATACTATTAGCTCTTGTAAGAGCTGTTCCTGCTCTCTGGATTTAGGAGAGGTTCACCCACTGGAGCCTGGAGCCTTGTCGTAAGTCCAGGGTGGGTAGGAGACGGCGAGACCTCAACCAAGCTTCGGCGGTTCGTGGGGTCTGCAGTGCTTACGGTGTCAAGTGGAGTGCTTGGAGTCCTTGGGAAGCGCTAGGAGCATCTATCGATGGAGGTACCCAGTCGGGTGCCAAGAGATCCGTTACACGCACCGAGCTTGGCATTCTCAAAATGTGCTGACGGGTTGTTATCCATAATCACGGTAACCTCAGCACCTGTCAGGTACTCTACGAACCTTTCGGTTATGGCACACATCAGTGCCAGTAGTTTAAATGTAAAGGAGCTATAGTTGTCAGCGTTGCACTACGACTCCCTCAGAGACCGGCTGCCATAGGCAATGACTCTCTCACGTCCATCATGGAATTGGGATGACACGGACCCCAGACCATGTAGACTTCTGTCAGTGTACAGCAGGAATGGGTTGTCGAAACGTGCATTAGCCAGAATCGGGGCACTGGTAAGTGCCTCCTTCACTGCTTCAAAGGCCTCTTGCTTCCGGGGTCCCCTCTTGATGGGACAATTCTTCGGGCCCCCCGCAGTGCCCCTTAATAACTCATTTACGAGCCCACCAAATTAGCAAATTTGGGTATAAACCTCCTGTAGTAGCCCACCAGTCCCACTAACGCCTGCACCTCTTGTAGTTTACTCAGCTGGACCCACTTCTGTCCCAAATACTTTATCTGCTTTCGAAACAGTTGGCACTTCTTTGGCTTGATCTTAAGCCCATGGTCTCGCAGCCGTCTTAGGACCTGTCGCAGCTTCTGGAGGTGATCCTCAAAGGAAGATCCAAACACTACTATGTTGTCCAGGTATATCAATACTGACTCGAAGTTGAGATCTCCCAGACAGTGCTCCATCAACTGCTAGAATGTTCCTGGGGCATTGGACAGGCCAAACGGCATCCGTTTGAACTCATAGAGTCCCATAGGTAGGATGAAGGCCGCCTTCGCTTTCTCCTTCTTGGCCACCGATACCTGCCAATACCCACTGGCCAGGTTAAGAGTCGAGAAGAACTTTGCATGACTCAGGGTGGACAACGACTCCTCAATCCGCGGAAGGGGGTAGGCATCTCGGATGGTCTGGGCATTCAGCTACTGATAATCCATGCAGAATCAATATATTCGTTTTCACAAAGTTTGCTGCTAAACTACTTTTAGATCTTTGTTTCAGTTGTTTCTGTGATGTAGTGAAATATAATTACTCGCACTTTATACGTTACAAAGGCTTTTATTGACAATTACATGACATTTATGCAAAGAGTCAGTTTTTGCAGTGTTGGCCCTTCTTTTTCAGGACCTCTGCAATTCGACTGGGCATGTTCTCAATCAACTTCAGGGACAATTCCTGACTGATAGCAACCCATTCTTTCATAGTCACTTCTTGGAGTTTGTCAGAATTAGTGGGTTTTGTTTTTCCACCCGCCTCTTGAGGATTGACCACAAGTTCTCAATGGGATTAAGATCTTGGGAGTTTCCAGGCCATGGACCCAAAATGTCAACGTTTTGGTCCCCGAGCCACTTAGTTATCACTTTTGCCTTATGGCACGGTGCTCCATTGTGCTGGAAAATGCATTGTTCTTCACCAAACTGTTGTTGGATTGTTGGAAGAAGTTGCTGTTGGAGGGTGTTTTGGTGCCATTCTTTATTCATGGCTGTGTTTTTGGGCAAAATTGTGAGTGAGCCCACTCCCTTGGATGAGAAGCAACCCCACACATGAATGGTCTCAGGATGCTTTACTGTTGACATGACACAGGACTGATGGTTGCGCTCACCTTTTCTTCTCCGGACAAGCCTTTTTCCTGATGCCCCAAACAATCGGAAAATATGACTTTGCCCCAGTCCTCAGCAGTCCATTCACCATATTTTCTGCAGAAGATCAATCTGTCCCTGATTTTTTTTTAAGAGAAGTGGCTTCTTTGCTGCCCTTCTTGACACCAGGCCATCTTCCAAAAGTCTTCGCCTCACTGTGCGTGCAGATGCGCTCACACCTGCCTGCTGCCATTCCTGAGCAAGCGCTGCACTGGTAGCACTCCGATCCCACAGCTGAATCCTCTTTAGGAGACGATCCATTTTAGGAGACGATCCTGGCGCTTGCTGGACTTTTTTTGGACGCCCTGAAGCCTTCTTAACAAGAATGGAACCTCTTTCCTTGGAGTTCTTGATGATCCTATAAAAAGTTGATTGAGGTGCAATCTTAGTAGCCACAATATCCTTGCCTGTGAAGCCATTTTTATGCAATGCAATGATGGCTGCACGCGTTTCTTTGCAGGTCACCATGGTTAACAATGGAAGAACAATGATTTCAAGCATCACCCTCCTTTTACCAGGTCAAGTCTGCCATTTTAACCCAATCAGCCTGACATAATGATCTCCAGCCTTGTGCTCGTCAACATTCTCACCGGAGTTACCAAGACGATTACTGAAATGATCTTAGCAGGTCTTTTAATGACAGCAATGAAATCCAGTGGAAAGTTTTTTGGGGGGATTAAGTAAATTTTCATGGCAAAGAAGGACTATGCAATTCATCTGATCACTCTTCATAACATTCTGGAGGATATGCAAATTACTATTATAAAAACTTAAGCAGCAACTTTTCCAATTTCCAATATTTATGTAATTCTCAAAACATTTGGCCACGACTGTGTATATATATATATATATATATATATATATATATATATATATATATACTCCTTCTCCTTGGCCTGTTCTCTATATATACATCCCTCCTCCTCGGCCTGTTCTCTATATATACACCCCTCCCCCTCGGCCTGTTCTCTATATATACACCCCTCCTCCTCGGCCTGTTCTCTATATATACACCCATCCTCATTGGACTGTTCTCAATATATACACCCCTCCTCCTCAGCCTGTTTTCTATATATACACCCCTCCTCCTCCTGTTCTCTATATATACACCTCTCCTTCTCCTCAGTCTGTTCTCTATATATACACCCCTCCTCGGCCTACTCTCTATATATACACTCCTCCTCCTCTGCCTGTTCTCTATATATACACCCCTCCTCCTCGGCCTGTTCTCTATATATACACCCCTCCTCCTCGGCCTGTTCTCTATATATACACCCCTCCTTATCGGATTGTTCTCTATATATACACCCCTCCTCCTCGGCCTGTTCTCTATATATACACCCCTCCCCCTCGGCCTGTTCTCTATATATACACCCCTCCTCCTCGGCCTGTTCTCTATATATACACCCATCCTCATTGGACTGTTCTCTATATATACACCCCTCCTCCTCGGCCTGTTCTCTATATATACACCCATCCTCATCGGACTGTTTTGTATATATACACCCCTCCTCCTCCTCGGCCTGTTCTCTATATATACACCCATCCTCCTCGGCCTGTTCTCTATATATACACCCATCCTCATTGGACTGTTCTCTATATATACACCCATCCTCATCGGACTGTTTTCTATATATACACCCCTCCTCCTCCTCGTCCTGTTCTCTATATATACACCTCTCCTTCTCCTCAGCCTGTACTCTATATATACACTCCTCCTCGGCCTGCTCTCTATATATACACTCCTTCTCCTCAGCCTGTACTCTATATATACACTCCTCCTCGGCCTGCTCTCTATATATACACTCCTCCTCCTCGGCCTGTTCTCTATATATAAACCCCTCCTCCTCGGCCTGTTCTCTATATATACACCCCTCCTTATCGGATTGTTCTCTATATATACACCCCTCCTCCTCGGCCTGTTCTCTATATATACACCCCTCCTTATCGGATTGTTCTCTATATATACACCCCTCCTCCTCGGCCTGTTCTCTATATATACACCCCTCCCCCTCGGCCTGTTCTCTATATATACACCCATCCTCATTGGACTGTTCTCTATATATACACCCCTCCTCCTCATCGGACTGTTCTCTATATATACACCCCTCCTTCTCATCGGACTGTTCTCTATATATACACCCCTCCTCCTCCTCGTCCTGTTCTCTATATATACACCTCTCCTCCTCCTCAGCCTGTTCTCTATAAATACACTCCTCCACGGCCTGCTCTCTATATATACACTCCTCCTCCTCTGCCTGTTCTCTATATATACACCCCTCCTCCTCCACGGCCTGCTCTCTATATATACACTCCTCCTCCTCTGCCTGTTCTTTATATATACACCCCTCCTCAACCACGGCCTGTTCTCTATATATACACCCCTCCCCCTCGGCCTGTTCTCTATATATACACCCCTCCTCCTCCTCAGCCTGTTCTCTATATATACACCCCTCCTCCTCCTCAGCCTGTTCTCTATATATACACCTCTCCTCCTCCTCCTCAGCCTGTTCTCTATATATATATATATATATACACCCTCCTCGGCCTGTTCTCTCTTTATATATACACCCCTCCTCCTCCTCGGCGAGTTCTCTATATATATACACCCCTCCTCCTCCTCGGCGAGTTCTCTCTATATATATATATACACCCCTCCTCCTCCTCGGCCTGTTCTCTCTCTATATATACACCCCTCCTCCTCCTCGGCGAGTTCTCTATATATATATATACACCCCTCCTCCTCCTCGGCCTGTTCTCTCTCTATATATACACCCCTCCTCGGCCTGTTCTCTATATATTTATACACTCCTCCTCCTCGTCCTGTTTTCTATATATACACCCATCCTTAGCTGACTGTTCTCTCTCTTTCTATATATATATATGTACATACCCTGCCCTCTCCTCAGTCTGTTCTCTATATATACTTCTCCTCGGCCTGTTCTCTATATATACACCCCTCCTCCTTCTCGGCCTGTTCTCTCTCTCTCTCTCTCTCTCTCTCTCTCTCTATATATATATATATATATATATATATATACATACCCTGCCCTCTCCTTAGTCTGTTCTCTATATATACACTCCTCCTCCTCGGCCTGTTCTCTATATATACACCTCTCCTCCTCCTCGGCCTGTTCTCTAAATATACACCCCTCCTCCTCGGCCTGTTCTCTATATATACACCCCTCCTCCTTCTCGGCCTGTTCTCTCTCTCTCTCTCTATATATATATATACATATATATATATATATATATATATATGTACATACCCTGCCCTCTCCTTAGTCTGTTCTCTATATATACACTCCTCCTCCTCGGCCTGTTCTCTATATATACACCTCTCCTCCTCCTCGGCCTGTTCTATATATACACCCCTCCTCCTCGACCTGTTCTCTAAATATACACCCCTCCTCCTCGGCCTGTTCTCTATATATACACCCCTCCTCCTTCTCGGCCTGTTCTCTCTCTCTCTCTCTCTCTCTCTCTCTCTCTATATATATACACACCCTTTCTCTTCAGCCTGTTCTCTATCTTTCTCTCTCTCTCTATATATATATATATATATATATATATATGTACATACCCTGCCCTCTCCTCAGTCTGTTCTCTATATATACACCCCTCCTCCTCCTCGGCCTGTTCTCTATATATACACCTCTCCTCCTCCTCGGCCTGTTCTCTATATATACACCTCTCCTCCTCCTCGTCCTGCTCTCTATATATGTGAACCGAGAGCAAGGCAGGTGGTATGACTCCGCAACCAGAAAAGAGTGCGTACGCAGAAGTCAAGATTAAGACAATTGCATTTACTATAAATTAATAAAAGCAGGTTAACAGTGAAGTTACAGAGGTAAAGACAAGCAAAATATTCAAAACAGTATAAACAATACAAGTCAAATACTGCAACAATTTCACCTTTGCTGTGTCCGTATTCGCAGTGCGGACACTAAGAAATAACAGTCCCAGGAACTATCCCTAACTGACCCTAACTTTCAAGCGGGTGCGCACCCCCCTTATCCCAGTGGTCCAAGTGGACCTCTTACAGTTTGTGGAAGTGCACGGTGGGGCCCGATGTCGTCCTTTTCCTTTAACCAGCGCAGGATCCGCAACAAAGAAGTCCTCCTCAGCAGGCCGGAAAACCAGATGAATATAATCCAGAATTTTACAGTTACTGTCCGGTACCTCGACAGCACTGTGAGTCTCTTTACTGTTTGGGGCAATCCACTCAGCCCAATGTCGGCTCCACAGGTTAGTTGCTGCACACAGTCCTTTTAACTTGGCTTCACTAAATGCACGGTCTCTTTATACTCCATCCGTCTCTAGACTGAAGTTCACACAGCTTGGCTGCACAGGAACGTCCTTTAGTATCTCCACACACGTCTTACACAGCACAGAACTTGTTTTCTATCTTGCCAATATGGCAGCCGTTATAGTTCCAGTCTCTCTTCCTCTTTCTTCCTGCTCACACTGAGGCAGGCTGACATCATAAGGGGCGTGTCACTTCAACACTTAACTGCTGCCTTAAAGAGCCAGTATCACATTAATACACTTTCTCTATGGTAAACTTCAATGCAAATTGGTCCTATGCTGCCATCTACTGACCAAACGAATACTGCAGGCATTTACATTTATCTGTATTACTGAAATAGCATTATACATTAAATTTTAACACAGTTTACCAGGATAATGAAACTTAGAGACATTACATGACTGTTTCTTACATATTCCCCCCCACTTTAAGATTGGCAGTCCCTGCCAATGACTGAATATCCAGAGGGCTGTACTCTTATACGTAGAGTGGTAATGTACCGTTGTATGGCAGGCCAAATAAACTCGTCCTGCGCATACCGAACAGGGGGAATGCCAGCATTTGGTCTAGTGGTGCGTCTGAGAACCACTGGTATACTCTGGGGTACTGTAGCCATAGGCTGAGAAGGACCAGCAGACTCCGCACCAGAGGGGGCACAGGCTGGGGGCACAATAGTCACAGGTGGAACATCCTCAGGAGTGGGGATTGGCCAACAATCATCTTCATCATCGTAAGCCCATTCCACACCACCAGTCTCGGACTGTGGGAGCTCGTTGACATTATCAGTTCCATCACAATTTGCTTCTTCAGATTGACACAGGCGCAACATATTTCTGTGAAGTACTCGGACACAATCAGTTCCTTCCTTCTGGACTTCGTACACAGGCCCATTTGCATACTTGCGGGCAACTACACGATACGGCACAGCCTCCCACCTGCTTTCCAATTTTCCTTGAGGCTTCTTGACACGTACCAGCACCAGGTCACCTGGCTGCAATGGTGCCCTTTGCACCGGGGTCTTATCAGGATGAGAATTTTCTTGCAGACGCTGTCCGCACCAATCGATGAACTGTCTCAAGTCTCTGCCGGTGTGCTCGCACCCAGGAGGCTGGATCTCTTGGAGGGAACCCATCCACATCATTTAACTGTAACTCTCCGACACTTCGCCCAGACCGTCCAAAGAGGAGAGTATAAGGAGAATACCCCGTTGTAGAATGGACCTGATTGTTATAGGCCCACACCATCTCAGACAAGAACTGAGGCCACTGTAACTTCTTGTCCTCCTCCAAAGTCCGCACCATCTGTAGCAGAGTTCTATTGAATCGTTCGCAGGCTCCGTTTCCTTGGGGATGGTATGGAGTCGTGTGCGACTTCTTTATCCCGTAGATACGTTGAACTTCTTTCATTACATGTCCCTCAAAGCAAGCCCCTTGGTCAGAGTGGATGCGTTGTGGACACCCGTACACTCGGATGAAATCTTGGCATAGGGCTCGAGCTGCCGACTCAGCGGTCTGGTCCTTGGTGGCGGTCACCACCGCAAATTTGGTGAAGTGGTCCACCATTACGAGGCAGTACTGGTGCCCACTGTTGGATGGGCCCACCATTAGGTAGTCTATCATGACGATCTCCAAAGGTTCCTGGGTCACTATGGTTTGCAGGGGAGCTCTTTGTTCTATTGCCTTATGGATCTCACAAGTTCGACATCTATGACATACTTCTTCGACCATTTGACGGAGAGCTGGACAGTAAATCAGTCGCTGTAGCCAACGAAAGGTCTTCTCATGACCAAAATGTCCATTCTTATTATGAGCCTCAAGAGCCAATGATTGAGCCAGTTCACTAGGCACTACGATTTGGTAACAAATGTCGATTTCAGAAGGTAGATATACCTTTCGGCATAGCACTCCATTTTTCATCTCTAACTTTTCCCACTGACTCAGGACTGATAGCATTTCACGTGTCAGTCGTTCTCTTTCCTCTTTACAGGGCTTCTTGCCTTTCTCAACACACTTGATCATTTTCGCCAGCCCCTCATGGGCCTGCTGTATTTGCACCCATTCCTGTCGTGAGGGGCCAAAGAAAGGAGCCGTTTCGGTCCCTTCCACTGCACACTGCATAGCAGTGACCAAGGCTTGTGAAAATCTGCTGAAGTCAGGCACCTCCACATGCTCTAACTCATGATCCACGTCTCCGCTGGGGGCCTGGGTAGTTACCCTAGAAAGTCCATCGGCATTTTGGTTCTCTGTCTTGGACCGATACTTAATGCGGTAATTGAACTTAGACATTCGGGCTATCCACCTCTGCTCCAAAGCCCCGAGCTTGGCATTTTCCAGGTGAGCCAATGGGTTGTTGTCAGTCAGTACTAAGACTTCAGCTCCGGTCAAATACTCAGAGAATTTCTCAGTCATGGCCCATACCAGTGCCAACAGTTCTAACTTAAATGAACTATAATTGTCAGGGTTTCTCTCAGAATCTCGCAAGGATCGGCTGGCATACGCTATGACACGCTCTTGGCCATCCTGGAACTGAGAGAGCACCGCTCCGAGACCATACAGGCTTGCATCGGTATATAGCTGGAAGGGCAAGTGGTAATCAGCATACGCCAAGATTGGGGCCGTTGTAAGAGCATCCTTCAATGCCTGGAAGGCGTGTTCCTGTTCAGGGCCCCATTTCACGGACCGGTTCTTCGGACCCCCGGCGGTGCCTCGTAGGAGAGCATTAAGTGGTGCTGCTACTCTAGCAAAGTCCTTAATAAACCGTCGATAGTAGCCGGCTACTCCCAGGAACGCCCTCACCTCTCGCAGGGTAGTCGGTGTCGGCCAGTCTTGAACAGCCGCTATCTTGTCCCTTGACGGCCTCACCCCTTCTCCTGATACACAATGACCCAAGTAATCAATTTCAGATTGGAACAACCGACATTTACTGGGTTTCAGTTTGAGCCCATGTTCCCGCAATCGTTGAAATACTTGTCCCAACTGGTGGAGATGGTCCTCAAAGGTTGCAGAGTACACTATAATGTCATCCAAGTAGATGAGAGTGAATTCAAAGTTGAAGTCACCAAGACATTTCTCCATCAATCGTTGAAACGTTCCAGGTGCATTTGTCAATCCCAAAGGGCATCCGGTTAAATTCGTATAGTCCCATGGGCAAGATAAAGGCTGTCTTTTCCTTATCTTTCTCGGCCATTGGCACCTGCCAATACCCACTAGCCAGGTCTAGCGAGGAGAAGTACCGGGCTCTTCCTAGTGCCGAAAGGGACTCCTCAATCCGAGGTAAGGGGTAGGAATCTCGTACGGTGCAGGTATTCAACTTTCGATAGTCTACGCAAAACCGAATGGACCCATCTTTCTTCCTTACTAGTACCACTGGAGCTGCCCAGGGACTTTGGCTTTCTTGAATGATCCCACTCTGCAGCATCTGGGTCAACAGTTCTTTCACCTCCTGATACATCTGTGGAGGAATTTGTCGGTAGCGCTCTCTGATTGGAAGGGTGTCTCCTGTGGGAATCTCATGGTAGATCCCTGTTGTACATCCAAAATCTTCAGCATGACGTGCAAAGGTTGTGCGGTTTTCCCATAACAGTTCATCTACCTTCCGGATCTGTTCCAGAGAACACGAAGAAGTCTCTATCTTCATCTGTTCTCGAATTGCACCGCCATTCCATTTAGGGGTGGGGTTCTCGCCTTCCCCCATAGACACGGTTACGGCCCATTCACCTCGTTCAGCCGGCCTCAACTGCATCGGGGTCGCTTTCCTCACTTCCTCCGGAGTCACATAGAGGTTAGCCAGCAGCCTTCCTGGGGCTAGGTCTACACTCTGATCCTGAGTGTTCACACATCGGAGGGGTACTCTCCCATTGCGGACTACTGCCAAGGAACGGGCTACTAGCGGATCAACACTTCTTCCGGCTGTCGGCAGTGGTTCTATCAACACAGCTATGCCCTCTAGTTTCCTACAGGTGCCTACAGGCATGGACACTATCATCTCCCGTCTGGGTGGCAACGTAACTTTTGTATGCAGAGGGACCGAAATTCGAGCAAGAGGACACTGTGCATCTGAACTTTTCTGTAAGCCACATGTTCGGACCAGCCGCTGGAAGGCCGTTTGAGTAGGCCGATGGCTAGTGGTTTCTCTCCAATAACCGTGACCTTTCTTTTCAAAGAGAATCTGATCCAATTCTTTTAACACATTCATCCCCAAGATGACAGGGACCTTTACTTCATGTGACTCCTGTACTACCACAATGCCTTTCTTGCCTAGATCTTGGCCACATAATCTGACATTCATCCAGGCCACTCCCACCACCGGTACTGGTAACTGATTAGCTGCGACCACTCGTATGAATGTATGGGGATCATATTTCACATGTCGCTGAAAATACCGTTCGTAACAGTCTCTACTCAGGGTCGTTACTTGGGAACCCGTGTCAATCATCCCGGTAACCGGAATACCTTCCAATTCCATCTGTATGATGGGACTTGCAGCGATCAGATCCTCTTCAGGGCATTCTCCTCTCATAGTCTCCTTCTCAGTTTCCCCTACTGCCCGCCCTACTGCAGCAGGGGATTTCAGTTTAACGGCGGTCTCTCATAAGCTTGTCGCTGCTCTGGACATCTAGCAGCAATGTGGCCCACGCGTCCACACTCCCAGCAGCGTATTTCCCGTCGCTCTGGCCATCGGTTTGGGCCCCTTCGGTAAGCCCCATCGTTCTCTCCTGAGAGTTGTACTACATTATTGGGACCCCTTCGGTAGGTCCTATCCTCATCCCTCCAGTAGGGTTGTGGGTGATTCTGACCTTCTTGGTGTGAACGGCCCACCCCTTCGTCTCTAGTTTTCTGGAGGCCTGCAATTCTCATAGAATTCTCATTACAATTGGTTTGTAGGTGTTCCATTTGCTCTTGCAATTTCTGCATTACTGTAAGTATCTCTTTAACTGTCCCTTTTTCCACTGTTTCTGGGCCAGAGCTAGCCCCCTGCGACAATGTAACTCCAACTGCGGTCTGAGGCTTCTGAACCATACTATTGGCACGTGAGATGGCCTCCACCTGTACGTCATGAAATTTAGCATCAGTCTCCCGTCGTATAAAGTCCTGCATAGCAACAGTCAAACTGCCATCACGGATCCCCAGAACAAACTGGTCACGGAGTGTCCGATCAGGGTTACAGAAGGCTGGTGAGCCCCCTCTTTCCTTCCCTTGAATATCTCGGAGCAGTTCTTGTAGGGCATTTGCATACTGAGGGAGACTTTCATTCTCCTTTTGTACCCTCTGGAAGAACCGTGCCTGCAGGGACCCCAGCAATGCGGTTTCTCCATAAATAGTTTCTAGAATCTGGACAACTTGCTCAAATGTCTGTCTTTGTTCAAATGGCCGCAATATCACTGTAGTCTTAGCATCTCCTTGTAACGTCAATATGGCTAGCTCTACTAGTACTTCTGGTGCGGTCTGGTACATGCGCTGTACCATTCGTATCTGCTCTGCCCACACACTCACAGACATATTATTGCCATCAAACTTTGCTAACTGACTCATTACAGCCCCTGCTGGCATTCTTCCTCCAGCACCATCCCTCCTAACGGGTGCGTCGCCGTCCATTCTGGTAGGCGGATCCTGCCGACTACGCCAATTTGTGAACCGAGAGCAAGGCAGGTGGTTTGACTCCGCAACCAGAAAAGAGTGCGTACGCAGAAGTCAAGATTAAGAAAATTGCATTTACTATAAATTAATAAAAGCAGGTTAACAGTGAAGTTACAGAGGTAAAGACAAGCAAAATATTCAAAACAGTATAAACAATACAAGTCAAATACTGCAACAATTTCACCTTTGCTGTGTCCGTATTCGCAGTGCGGACACTAAGAAATAACAGTCCCAGGAACTATCCCTAACTGACCCTAACTTTCAAGCGGGTGCGCACCCCCCTTATCCCAGTGGTCCAAGTGGACCTCTTACAGTTTGTGGAAGTGCACGGTGGGGCCCGATGTCGTCCTTTTCCTTTAACCAGCGCAGGATCCGCAACAAAGAAGTCCTCCTCAGCAGGCCGGAAAACCAGATGAATATAATCCAGAATTTTACAGTTACTGTCCGGTACCTCGACAGCACTGTGAGTCTCTTTACTGTTTGGGGCAATCCACTCAGCCCAATGTCGGCTCCACAGGTTAGTTGCTGCACACAGTCCTTTTAACTTGGCTTCACTAAATGCACGGTTCTCTTTATACTCCATCCGTCTCTAGACTGAAGTTCACACAGCTTGGCTGCACAGGAAAGTCCTTTAGTATCTCCACACACGTCTTACACAGCACAGAACTTGCTTTTCTATCTAGCCAATATGGCAGCCGTTATAGTTCCAGTCTCTCTTCCTCTTTCTTCCTGCTCACACTGAGGCAGGCTGACATCATAAGGGGCGAATCACTTCAACACTTAACTGCTGCCTTAAAGAGCCAATATCACATTAATACACTTTCTCTATGGTAAACTTCAATGCAAATTGGTCCTATGCTGCCATCTACTGACCAAACGAATACTGCAGGCATTTACATTTATCTGTATTACTGAAATAGCATTATACATTACATTTTAACACAGTTTACCAGGATAATGAAACTTCGAGACATTACATGACTGTTTCTTACATATATACACCCCTCCTCCTCGCACTGCTCTCTAAATATACACCCCTCCTCCCAGTGGCGTACCAAGGGGGGGGGGGCGGCCCTCCCCGGGTGCCACTCACAAGGGGGGGTGCCATGACGGAGTCACCCCTCCATCCACTGCTGCACCGCGACGCGACTCCGCCAGGCGCCAGCTTCTGTCGAAGGATTATTGCAGCGGCGCGCAACATGACGTCACGATGCTGACGCCGCGCCGCCTTCACCGAAGCGGAAGGATCCATTACCAGCGCTCGGACGGAGCCTGAGGCATCATCAAAATGTGAGTAAATAATTGTGTAATTAAGGGGTGTGTGTGTGTGTAATTAAGTGGGGGTTTGTAATTAACCCCTTCCCGACCGCAATCTGTATATATACGTGATAGCTGCACATACCCCGTGCAGCTACCACGTATATAAACGTTCTGGCAGCTCTTTAATCCAAGCGCTGCAAAACGCTTGGATTAAAGCTTCTGCCCCTGCCCTGTATGCTGTCACGGACAGCATACAGTGCAGTAATGCCAGCAAGGGACCGATCAGAGTGGCCCCTTGCCGGCAATCGATCCGATTGGTTAGTCTGTGCAGACTAACCAATCGGATCGCGG
Source organism: Bufo gargarizans (assembly GCF_014858855.1). Lineage (NCBI taxonomy): Eukaryota > Metazoa > Chordata > Amphibia > Anura > Bufonidae > Bufo > Bufo gargarizans. Next base: position 84,564 of record NW_025334063.1, on the reverse strand, counting down.
CAGTGTTAAAATGCCGGTTTCAGGCTCTGATCTGCGCTCTGCAGATCAGAGCCTGAAAGCAGTGTCTTTGCAGCCCCCCCCATCTGTGCAGCGCCCCCCCCCCCCGCCCCCGATCTGTGCGTGCAGACACCAAATCCCCCACCCCCGATCTGTGCGTGCACTTACCCCCCTGCCCGATCTGTGCTTGCCTATCTGTGCCCCGTCCGTCTGTTCCTAGTGCTGCGGCGCTGCCCCCTCCTTGAGTCCGCCCCCTGCTGCCGTGACATACCTCCCTCCCCCCCCCCCTTCCAGCGCTGACACCCGTCTGCCCCCCTGCTGTTTGATGGCGGCGGCTCCATTCCTGAGCCGCCGCCATCATCAGAGTGTCAGCTCTATGCTGACACTCTGCTGTAAATTCTGCAACCCTATAGATGCCGCGACAGCGGCATCCATGGGGTTAATAGAGGGAAGGGGCTCCCTCTCTCCACCATCGGGGCTGCTGCGCTGCGATGGCAGCCCCGATGGTTGCCCTGGCAACCGGACGCTTTGCAAAAGCGTCCGCTGTTGCCACCTACAGGGCATCTGAATGTATTACACTTTGCAATGCAAGAGCATTGCAAAGTATAGTACAGCCATCAGCCCCACTGGATCTTCATGATCCAAGAGGGACTTGATAAAAAAAAAAAAATAATGTGAAAAATAATAAAAGTAAAAATAGATAAATAAAAATGTAAAATTAAAAAAATTGCCTTTTCCTATAAAAAATTTAAAAACTACACATATTAGGTATCACCGCGTCCGTAACGACAGTCTCTATAAAGATATCACATGATAGACCCTGTCCGATAAACACCATAAAAAAATTAAATAAAAACTGTGTAAAAAAAAAGCCATTTTTGTCACCTTACATCACAAAAAGTGCAACAGCAAGCGATCAAAAAGGCATATGACCCCCAAAATAGTACCAATCAAACTGTCACCTCGTCCCGCAAAAAATGATACCCTATTTAAGACAATCGCCAAAAAAATAAAAAAGCTATGGCTCTCAGACTATAAAACATCATTTTTTTTTCAGAAATTCTATTATTGTGTAAAACTTAAATAAATAATAAAAAGTATACATATTAGGTATTGCCACGTCCGTAACGATCTTCTCTATAAAACTATCACATGACCTAACTCCTCAGATGAACGCTGTAAAAATAAATAAATGAAAACTGTTCCAAAACAGCCAATTTTTGGGTCACCTTGCCCCATAAAGTGTAATAATGAATGGTCAAAAAATCCTATGTACCCAAAAATGGTACCAATATAAACCTCCACACTTTCTGCAAAAAACGAGCCCCTGCACAAGACGATCGGCAGAAAAATAAAAAACATATGGCGTTCAGAAAACCAATCCAGCACAATCTGCCTTCCAAAAACCGTATGGCATTCCTTTCATTCTGCGCCCTGCCGTGTGCCCGTACAGCAGTTTACGACCACATGTGGGGTGTTTCTGTAAACCGCGGAATCAGGGTAATAAATATTGAGTTTTGTTTGGCTGTTAACCCTTAATGTGTTAAAGAAAAAAAAATTGGAAAATGGAAAATCTGCCGAAAATGTGAAATTTAGAAATTTCATCTCCATTTTCCTTTAATTCTTGTGGAACGCCTAAAGGGTTAACAAAGTTTGTAAAATCAGTTTTGAGTAACTTGAGGGGTGTAGTTTCTACAATGGGGTCATTTATGGGGGGTTTCCACTATGTAAGCCCCACAAAGTGACTTCAGACCTGAACTGGTCCTTAAAAAGTGGGTTTTGGAAATTTTCTTAAAAATTGTAAGAATTGCTTCTAAACTTCTAAGCCTTCTAACGTCCTAAAATAATAAAATGACATTTCAAAAATTATGCCAACATAAAGTAGACATATGGGGAATGTTAAGTAATAAATATTTTATTAGGTATGACTTTCTGTTTTAGAAACAGAGAAATTGAAATTTGGAAAATTGTGAATTTTTCCAACTTTTTGGTAAATTTGGGATTTTTTCATAAATAAAGGTGAAATATATTGACTCAAATATATGACTATCATGAAGTACAATGTGTCACGAGAAAACAATCTCAGAATGGCGTGGATAAGTAAAAGTGTTTCAAAGCTATTACCACATAAAGTGACGCATGTCAGATTTGTAAATTTTGACCTGGACATTGGGGCATCAATGACCCTTGGTCATGAAAGGGTTAAGGAGGGGTGTAATTAAGGGATGTGTGTGTGTAATTAAGGGAGGGGTAAGGTGGGGAGGGAGGGGGTGTAATTAAGGGGGGGGAGTGTGTAATTAAGGGGGGGTGTAATTAAGGGAGGGGGTGTAATTAAGGTGGGGAGGGAGGGGATGTAATTAAGGGGGGTGTAATTAAGGGAGGGGGTGTAATTAAGGTGGGGAGGGAGGGGGTGTAATTAAGGGGGTGTAATTAAGGGAGGAGGTGTAATTAAGGGGAGAAGAGAGGGGGTGTAATTAAGGGGGGGGTGTAATTAAGGGAGGGGGTGTAATTAAGGTGGGGAGGGAGGGGGTGTAATTAAGGGGGGGGTGTAATTAAGGGAGGGGGTGTAATTAAGGTGGGGAGGGAGGGGGTGTAATTAAGGTGGGGAGGGGGTGTAATTTGTAATAAATATTATTGAAAACATTGAAAAAAGTTTGTGCATGTTTTCTTAACTTTCTTGGGCGGGCGGGCGGGGTGCCAAACAAAGGGTTCGCCCCGGGTGCCAAATGCTCTAGGTACTCCCCTGCCTCCTCCTCCTCGGCCTGTTCTCTATATATACACCCCTCCTCCTCCTCGGCCTGTTCTCTATATATGCACAACCCTCCTCCTCGGCCTGTTCTCTATATATACACCACTCCTCAGCCTGTTTTCAATATATACACCCCTCCTCCTCCTCGGCCTGTTTTCAATATATACACCCCCTCCTCCTCCTCGGCCTGTTCTCTATATATACACCTCTCCTCCTCCTCGGCCTGTTTTCTATATATACACCCCTCCTCCTCCTTGGCCTGTTCTCTATATATACACTTGTGACAGATCCATCTGTATAGACCTATATTGCTGGTTCGTCTGTTTGCCCTCATTTCGCTGGATTTCCTGTCCGTATGCCCCTGTTCGTGTGTTTCCCCACATACCGATTGGAACTACTGGACAGACGGCCACCCAGGAGAGGAGTCTGCTGCTAGTAACCTAAATGGCCTCCTTGTTCACAAAGGACTTGAACCAACTTGACCTCCTGGACTAATTTGTGCCATTGTGGGATATGTTAAATGTCTGTGTATTGAAAAGGGTTGTGACATTGTGTGTTTAAATGGTGATGTCTGTTCTGTTGTCCCCACATGTGTATTGGTGATTTCCCTCTGTCTTGGGAGATAATTGTGTAACGGTCAGCAGAGGAAGAGACCGTAGAGCAGGACTCAAGTACAGTGCAGCAGACAAGGAGGCTGAAGTAGAAACCGGCTTTATTAAAGGAGAACTCTAACTGCCGGAGAAGCAGATTTACAATATGAACAGCTTGAGAATTCACAACAAAGATAATGGAAATTTGCATAAAGAAAACAAATGAATCACAAACACAAGTACAGACGATAGCAGGCTACTCTCTTCTAGGTAGTCCTATCTGTCCCCGCTACCCGGGGTGCACCTCTACGGTGCACTAAACTAAATCCTATTCCACTATGTCCTAGCTCCGGTTAGCATCAGTGCACTCACAGTTCGGTGTCCGCACATGCAGGCAGATACAGTCTGGGTCCCGATCTGGTTGGTTGGTTGCTTGCTTGCTTCAGCGTGGCTCAGCTCTGGCCTCTCTTTGTAGTCTCTGTAACTCTGGTTAGAGATAATCAGCAGCTCTGGACGTGTAATCAGGCAGGGCCTGGAATTCACTCACAGTTCCTCTGGTAAGTGCCTCACACTACAGCAGTCTCTCTTCTGCACCAGGAAACATCAGCTCAGTCAGGGAGCAAACACTCCAATGTCTCAGATACTGTGTCACAGCAGGTTGGCAGGGAGAAATCACTCTAATCTTCCCTGTGGATCTCCCTCTCAGTGCACAGCGTCCTTCTTCCTGTGTACTCAGACACCTGCACCCCAGGCTTTCTGCTCAGCCCGGGAAAAACACTTAACTCCTTGTCCTCTGGAAACAACTCCTCACACTGTCCTACTCAGCCACAGTGGCCTCTGGTGGCTGGAGGGAAACATGACAGTCTGCTATATATATATGTGTTGGAAATGTTGCTGGATGATCAGGGCTGCCTCTTACATGCCTCCCCACTTAAAGGTGGCCGTCCTCGGCCTTGCTATATAGTCCATAGAAATAATGGTTAATGTAACTTTTTATACAGCAGTACAACATTGTCCACAATACATACAGGTGGACCAAATGAACTCATCAGCAGCGTACCTGTTTGGTGGAACCCCTGCAGTAAGCCTACTGGATCTCCGGAGGTCCTGGCTATCTGTTACGACCTGACTCTCTCCACTAGGAACTGCCAGTCTGGATTCATCCACCACAATAGGAGGTTCGGGTGTGTCCGAGGGCCCCTCTCCATTACGGGCCGGCAATGGTTCTGTGACAGTGCCTTCATCACCTGTAACCTGGGAGGCTCCTTCAGTGTTGGGAGCAGTCCACCAGTCTTCACCATAATCTCCATCAGAGATAACAAGTTCTGAGTATGGGGCAGGAGGAGGTGTCCTCTGAACAGGTGCGGGATCTTTGGACCGGCATGGCCGTAACATATTCCTATGTAGAGTCCGTGAAGCAAATTCCTCATTCTCAACCTGCACTTCGTAGACCGGACCATTAGGGTACACTCTCTTGATCACTTTATACGGCTGTACTTCCCAACGCTCACTCAACTTGCCTCTGGGACGTTTCTCTCGTACCAGTACCCGATCCCCAGGCTGCAATGGAACCTCCTGAACTGGAGGACGGTCTGTATGAGCTCTCTCCTGTAACCGCTGACCTGCCAACCGGCGAATGGTCTGGAGACGCCGACGGTGTTCTTTCACCCATGAGGTGGTTGATCGCTCTATTAGGTCTTCTGGCTGTTCTAGGTTTAATTCCACGATCTCTCGACCAGCCCTACCGAACAGTAACATGTATGGGGTGTAACCGGTGGTGGTGTGGACACGATTATTGTAAGCCCAGACTAATTCTGGCAGGTAGTCAGGCCAGTGTGCCCTCTTGTCTTCCTCTAGTGTCCTCAGCATTTCCAGCAATGTGCGGTTAAAGCGCTCACAGGCTCCGTTTCCTTGGGGATGATAAGGAGTTGTCCTGGATTTTTCAATGCCGTACAGTCGATGTAGCTCTTCCATCACTTTTCCTTGAAAGCACGCCCCTTGATCTGAATGGATCCGCTTTGGACACCCATAGACCCGAATGAAGTCTTGACAAATGGCTCGTGCCGCGGACTCGGCCGTCTGGTCCCGAGTTGGGGTGACTACTGCAAACTTGGAGAAGTGGTCGATCATGACCAGGCAATACTGTGGACCTCTTGACGATTGTCCCACAAGAAGATAGTCTATCATCAACACTTCCAGCGGTTCTGTGGTCTGGATGGACTGTAGGGGTGCTCTCTGTTCTGTACTCTTCGTGAGTTCACACACTCGACACTGTCGGCAAACTTCTTCAACTGTGGCCTCCAGTCGCGGACAATACACATAACGCTGCAGCCACTGGTATGTCTTGACTGGCCCGAAGTGAGCTCCAAACTCATGAGCCTCTTTGGCTATCTCCCGTGCCATTCTTCTGGGTATCACTACCTGCCACCTCGCCTCTAGGTCGGCAGGCTGTTGCCACTTGCGGAACAAAACAGCTCCATGCACTTCCAGTCTGTCCCATTGATGTAGAACGGACTTCATCTCGGCATCCAGATCAGTCCTTTCTTCTTTGTTGGGTTTCCTGCACTGGGTTACCCAGCTTTTCATTTGCTGCAGTCCAATGTCTTCATCTTGCAATCTGCCCCATTCTTCATTAGTTCTCCCCAATGCTTTGGGTAGCTTACGGGCCTCCCCACTTGTCTGGGCCGCGACTGTTGGGGGAGCGAACTTGCGGAAGTCAGGAGTTTCATCTTCTTCCTTTTGTTCATCCATATCCCCTACTGGAGTTTCAAAAGTAACCCTCGAGAGACCATCAGCGTTAGTGTTCTCTGTAGCGGAGCGGTAGCGAATTGAGAAGTCATACTTTGCGAGGCGAGCCGCCCAGCGTTGCTCCAGGGCTCCCAACTTGGCAGTACCCAGATGGGCCAGGGGATTGTTATCCGTCCGTACGAAGATCTTAGCTCCTGTCAGATATCCTGCAAATTTCTCCGTCATAGCCCACACCAGGGCAAGGAGTTCCAGCCGGAAGGAACTGTAGTTATGGGGGTTTCGCTCCGTATCTCGCAAGGATCTACTGGCATAAGCGATCACTCTCTCATGTCCATCTTGTACCTGTGACAGGACTGCCCCAAGTCCGTAGAGGCTGCCATCAGTAGCTAAGATGAATGGTTTATCAAAATCGGCATAAGCCAAGATGGGGGCCGATGTCAGGGCTTCTTTCAGGGCCTGGAAGGCCTCTTCCTGTTTCTGTCCCCAGGGAATACTTTGGCCCTTGGGTTGCCCAGCCGTTCCTCTCAACAACTCATTCAGAGGGCCCGCTATTTTTGCGTAGTCTTTGATGAACCGCCGGTAGTACCCAGTCAGTCCCAGGAAGGCCTTCAACTCACGCAGTGTTCTCGGCACTATCCATTGTCGTATTGCAGCCACTTTGTCTTGGGACGGTAGCACTCCGTCTTGGGACACCCTATGGCCCAGGTACTCGATCTCCCTCTTGAAGAGATGACACTTCTTTGGCTTTACCTTCAGGCCATAGGATCGCAGTCGCTCGAGTACCTGCCCTAGCCGATTCAAGTGTTCTTGAAAAGTAGCAGAGTATACGATGATATCGTCTAGGTATATCAGAGTGGCTTCAAAATTCAGGTCTCCCAGGCATCTCTCCATCAGCCGCTGGAAGGTTCCAGGGGCATTAGTCAGTCCGAATGGCATCCTGTTGAATTCAAATAACCCCATGGGGAGTATGAATGCTGTCTTTGCCTTGTCCTGCTCAGCCACTGGTACTTGCCAGTACCCACTTGCTAGATCCAGGGTGGAGAAGTATTTGGCTCGTCCTAGAGCCGTCAGAGACTCCTCGATGCGTGGCAGAGGATATGAGTCTCGCGCAGTGCAAGCATTCAACCGCCAGTAATCCACACAAAATCGAATAGTGCCGTCCTTCTTCTTGACAAGCACCACTGGGGCTGCCCAAGGGCTCTGGCTTCCCCGCACCACTCCGGAATCTATCATATGTTTCAATAGCGTCTTCACTTCCTGGTACAACTTGGGCGGAATCTGTCGATATCTCTCCCGAATTGGTGGAGTGTCCCCCGTCGGTATATCATGTGTGATAGCATTCGTGCAGCCAAAGTCATCGGCGTGGCGGGCAAACGCAGCCTGATTCTCCCACAGCATGGTTTCAACTGCTCGCTGTTGGTCTAAACTGAGAGCCTTAACATCTATCTCCATTTGATCCAAGATGGTTCCCCCATTCCATTCTGGGGTCGGCGCCTCTTCTGCACTGGCAGTAACTGCCAGGGTCCAACCAGCATCCCCTACCGGAGCTAGAGTCACTTCTCTCTGACTCAGGATTTCTCCCTGATGTAGGTACACACGAGCCAGTTCCACCCCTGGCGTCAAGGGAACTTCTAGATATCCCACATTCACAGCTCTTATGGGTACTCGTCCATTCTGGACCACTCCCAGTGTCCGGGCCACCAGGACGTCCTGACCCAGCTCTCCTAGGCCTGTTGGTTCAACGAACACCTCCATGCCTTCAAGATTACGGAAAGTTCCCACGGGTAACGTCAGCACGGTCTCCCGACCAGGGGGAAGGGTGAAGGTAGCCTTTCCTGGCGCTCGGATCGTTCCCACCGCCTGGTGTGCTGGTACACTTTTCTGTGTTCCACAAAAACGGATTAGCCGTTGAAATGCTTTCTGGGTAGGTTTGTGCGGGGTGGCTTGTTTCCAGTAACCCGGCCCCCGTTTGGTGAACATGATCTGATCCAATTCTCGCAGGATATTCATGCCCATTATCACCGGCACATCTTCTTTGAATGTTTCAGGGACCAACAAGATACCTTTCCGCCCCACTTCCTGTCCACATAGCCGTACATTCATCCACACGACCCCTGTGACAGGAATCTGTTGTTGGTTAGTCGCTGTAACCCGGACCAGTGTCTCTCGTTCTGGCTTGGCCAGCGCTTGAAAGTAACGGTAGAAGAATGACTCGGGCATAGTTGTCACTTGAGACCCAGTATCCACTAAGCAGTCGACAGGAACACCTTCGAACTCAGCTCGTATAGTGGGGCACCCTGCGACCAGGTGTTCGGAGCTTTGCTGGGTAACTTGGCTCTCCACCTCCCCTGCAGTACGCCCCACTACTGCAGGGGTCGGTAGTTTAACGGCGGCTCTTGGCGTCCAGCTGGATTATTCCGACACTCTCTGGCGAAATGTCCTAGATCTCCACACCGCCAACACTGTGCCCCTTGACGGCCCACTTTTTGCCTGCGAGTGGGAGGTGCCCTCAGAGCTTGGCTGGATGGCCCCACTGAAGGGTAATGAGGGGCTTGATGGTATGGTAAACTAGCATAAGGGCATTCGGGTGTAGGAACCCACGGAGTCGCCTGATAGGTTTGTTGTCGGGCTGGATAGGCAGCCTCAGTAGTATGGCGCGACTCTATCCGTTTCTCCAGGTGTGTCAACTTTTCGTGCATGGCACTCAGGGAGCTCTGCAAGTCTTGTACCACTCTGACCAGGGCTTCCTCATTTCTTGTAACCCCGGGGGGTGTAACGGTCTGGGTCCGTATTACTCCAGAAGCATAGCCGTCTTCTTTGTTTCGCGTCACGGCCTCTGCCAAAATTTGTCGAAAGGTTAGGGTAGGGTCTACTCTGACTCGTTCCCGCAGAGCCTGTTTCAGGGGATTGCTGTAGAGCCCCAGAATAAATTGTTCCCGCAGTATCCGGTCTATGGGTCCCATGCCAGTAACCCCATCTGCCTCTTTTTTTTGTACCTCGGCCAACACTTCCTGTAGGGCTGTAGCGTACTGAGAGACACCTTCGTCTTCCCGTTGAATCCGGTAAAAAAACTTCGCCCGGAGGTGCCCTGCACTGGCTGTTTCCCCATACATTTCTTCCAGGAATCTCACCATCTCTTGCAATGTATTGCGCGTGGCTTCTGGTTGTAGGAGAACATTTCTTCGGGCCTCACCCTCGAGAGCGGCCAAAGCAATTTCTACTTGTAGTTCTGGGCTGACATTGTAAATCCTAACAGCACTCTGTAACCTTGTCACCCAGTCTGACAATGTCATGTTCTGGCCATCAAATTTGGGTAGCAAGTTGAACAACGTGCCAATAGGAAGGGCCCTTGCAAGGGTTCCACCATTGCCTGAGGTACTCACATTAACATCATGCACATTGCCTTCAGCCGCCTCCATCTCTGTGACTGTACCCTGCTCGCAGCGCCACTTGTAACGGTCAGCAGAGGAAGAGACCGTAGAGCAGGACTCAAGTACAGTGCAGCAGACAAGGAGGCTGAAGTAGAAACCGGCTTTATTAAAGGAGAACTCTAACTGCCGGAGAAGCAGATTTACAATATGAACAGCTTGAGAATTCACAACAAAGATAATGGAAATTTGCATAAAGAAAACAAATGAATCACAAACACAAGTACAGACGATAGCAGGCTACTCTCTTCTAGGTAGTCCTATCTGTCCCCGCTACCCGGGGTGCACCTCTACGGTGCACTAAACTAAATCCTATTCCACTATGTCCTAGCTCCGGTTAGCATCAGTGCACTCACAGTTCGGTGTCCGCACATGCAGGCAGATACAGTCTGGGTCCCGATCTGGTTGGTTGGTTGCTTGCTTGCTTCAGCGTGGCTCAGCTCTGGCCTCTCTTTGTAGTCTCTGTAACTCTGGTTAGAGATAATCAGCAGCTCTGGACGTGTAATCAGGCAGGGCCTGGAATTCACTCACAGTTCCTCTGGTAAGTGCCTCACACTACAGCAGTCTCTCTTCTGCACCAGGAAACATCAGCTCAGTCAGGGAGCAAACACTCCAATGTCTCAGATACTGTGTCACAGCAGGTTGGCAGGGAGAAATCACTCTAATCTTCCCTGTGGATCTCCCTCTCAGTGCACAGCGTCCTTCTTCCTGTGTACTCAGACACCTGCACCCCAGGCTTTCTGCTCAGCCCGGGAAAAACACTTAACTCCTTGTCCTCTGGAAACAACTCCTCACACTGTCCTACTCAGCCACAGTGGCCTCTGGTGGCTGGAGGGAAACATGACAGTCTGCTATATATATATGTGTTGGAAATGTTGCTGGATGATCAGGGCTGCCTCTTACAATTGGATTATTCCTCGGGTGTCGCCAGGGCAGAGAGGAGAAAACCATAATGCATTGTGGGGATGTATTGTCTCTGTAGTGCTGCATGTCTGTCCTGTGTCCCAGTCTCCATTCTGGGCCCCTAGGGGCGTGTCCACCAGATAGGGACCTGCATAAAAATGGGCGGGTAGCCCTCAATAAATCATTCCCTGTTTGACTTTCAAGACGGAGCTTGGTCTCGTTTATGGAGGGATTTATTATTGGGACAGCGCTTTCGTATATTGCTAGCTGTGGAAGGAGTTCGACTGATTACTGATCGGGAGTTGCCACGTTCGTATGCTTCATTCGGGGGGTTGATGATCGGCTGGATTAAAAACTGCATTCCTGGAGAAAGGGGCTTATTCACTAACCAGTGGCGTCATCTACCTGGCGGTGAGTGTCGTAACAATTGGTGGCAAGCAACGGGATGAATCCTACCGCCCAGAAGGCCAGCTACAAATCCCAGGGTGGAGATGCAGTATGAGGAATTAAGACGTGCTACCCTTAAAGATATATTGGAACGCAGAGGACGATCAGCGAGTAATCTCAAGAAGAGAGAGATTATTTCTATATTATTGGAGATGGATGCAGCACAGGGAACGGAGAGAGCTAATGTGCCTGGCATACCTGGATGACATTGCGATCTACAGTGGGTCTTGGGAGGAACACCTAGTACATGTAGGGGTAGTTTTGGATAAAATTCGGGCTGCTGGCCTGACATTGAAGCCAGAGAAGTGCCATCTAGGCATGGCTGAAGTGCAATACCTGGGTCACAGAGTGGGGTGTGGGAGCCAGAGACCGGAGCCGGCTAAGATAGAGGCAGTAGCTAACTGGCCCACACCTATCACTAAGACCCAGGTGTTAGCCTTCCTAGGGACAGCAGGGTATTACAGACGCTTTGTCCCAGACTACAGCACTATTGCTAAGCCCCTGACTGACCTGACCAAGAAAAACCTCCCTAAGCAGGTCCTGTGGTCTCCGGCTTGTGAAGCTGCGTTTCAAGCACTCAAACAGGCTCTTGTAAATGCCCCTGTCCTGGCTGCCCGTCCCTAACAAACGTTTTCTCGTCCATACAGATGCTTCCATGTATGGACTGGGGGCTGTGCTGAGCCAGGTCGGGGAAGATGGAGGAGAGCACCCTGTCGCATATCTCAGTAGAAAGCTGTTACCCCGAGAAGTGAGTTATGCGGCAGTGGAGAAGGAATGCTTGGCCCTGGTCTGGGCATTGAAAAAGTTAAGCCCTTATTTGTATGGACAGGCATTTTCCCTTGTGACGGACCACAATCCCCTTGTCTGGCTTAACCGGGTCTCAGGAGACAATGGGAGACTGCTGCGGTGGAGTTTAGCTTTACAACCGTATAACTTCACCATCAGCTACCGACCCGGTAAGCAGAATGGGAATGCAGATGGATTGTCCCGGCAAACCGACGTTCTTGCTACCTCCTAGTCCGGTCATCCCCAAGTTGACCCGCTAAAGGGTCAAGCCGGGTCTGCCGGAGTGTCCCACAAGGGGGGAGCCGTGTGACAGATCCATCTGTATAGACCTATATTGCTGGTTGGTCTGTTTGCCCTCATTTCGCTGGATTTCCTGTCCGTATGCCCCTGTTCGTGTGTTTCCCCACATACCGATTGGAACTACTGAACAGACGGCCACCCAGGAGAGGAGTGTGCTGCTAGTAACCCAAATGGCCTCATTGTTCACAAAGGACTTGAACCAACTTGACCTCCTGGACTAATTTGTGCCATTGTGGGATATGTTAAATGTCTGTGTATTGAAAAGGGTTGTGACATTGTGTGTGTAAATGGTGATGTCTGTTCTGTTGTCCCCACATGTGTATTGGTGATTTCCCTCTGTCTTGGGAGATAATTGGATTATTCCTCGGGTGTCTCCAGGGCAGAGAGGAGAAAACCATAATGCATTGTGGGGATGTATTGTCTCTGTAGTGCTACATGTGCTACATGTCTGTCCTGTGTCCCAGTCTCCATTCTGGGCCCCTAGGGGCGTGTCCACCAGATGGGGACCTGCATAAAAATGGGCGGGTAGCCCTCAATAAAACATTCCCTGTTTGACTTTCAAGACGGAGCTTGGTCTCGTTTATGGAGGGATTTATTATTGGGAAAAGCGCTTTCGTATATTGCTAGCTGTGGAAGGAGTTCGACTGAATTGCTGATCGGGAGTTGCTACATTCGTATGCTCCATTCGGGGGTTTGATGATCGGCTGGATTAAAAACTGCATTCCTGGAGAAAGGGGCTTATTCACTAACCAGTGGCGTCATCTACCTGGCGGTGAGTGTCGTAACAACACCCATCCTCCTCGGCCTGTTCTCTATATATACACCCCTCCTCCTCCTCGGCCTGTTTTCAATATATACACCCCCTCCTCCTCTGCCTGTTCTCTATATATACACCTCTCCCCCTTGGCCTATTCTCTATATATACACTCCTCCTCCTCGGTCTGTTCTCTATATATACACCTCTCCTCCTCCTCGGCCTGTTTTCTATATATACACCCCTCCTCCTCCTTGGCCTGTTCTCTATATATACACTCCTCCTCCTCAGCCTGTTCTCTATATATACACCCCTCCTCCTCCTCGACCTGCTCTCTATATATACACCCCTCCTCCTCCTCGGCCTGTTCTCTATATATACACTCCTCCTCCTCCTCGGCCTGTTTTCTATATATACACCCCTCCTCCTCCTCGGCCTGTTCTCTATATATACACGCCTCCTCATCCTCCTCGGCCTGTTTTCTATATATACACCCCTCCTCCTCCTCCTCGACCTGTTCTCTATATATACACCCCTCCTCCTCCTCGGACTGTTCTCTATATATACACCCCTCCTCCTCCTCGGCCTGTTCTCTATATATACACCCCTTCTCCTCCTCGGCCTGTTTTCTATATATACACCCCTCCTCCTCCTCGGCCTGTTCTCTATATATACACCCCTCCTCCTCCTCGACCTGTTCTCTATATATACACCCCTCCTCCTCCTCGACCTGTTCTCTATATATACACCCCTCCTCCTCCTCGGCCTGTTTTCTATATATACACCCCTCCTACTCCTCCTTGGCCTGTTCTCTATATATACACACTCCTCCTCCTCGGCCTGTTTTCTATATATACACCCCTCCCCCTCGGCCTGTTCTTTATATATACACTACGCACAAAAAGTTGAGTTTATTTGGCTTTTCGGTGATATCTGCAGAAAACGTAAAAAGTTCCAGCTTCTGATCTCAAACTATTTATTGAAGAAAAAATAAATAAGCCGACCCCAGTGCTGGGTGTACCGCCACAAAATACCAGCGTCTCAAGAACTTTTCCTGTGGCAATTCCAGCTTGACAACGACGTCTCCTGCTGTTCTTAAGTCACCTTATTGTCTCCTAAGACATGGCATATTATCTACAGCAGAGGGAGGGGGTTATATATCATATACGGCAGAGGGAGCGGTTATATATTATATACGGCAGAGGGAGGGGTTATATATTATATACGGCAGAGGGAGCGGTTATATACTATATACGGCAGAGGGAGGGGTTATATATGATATGCGGCAGAGGCAGGGGTTATATATCATATACGGCAGAGGCAGGGGTTATATATCATATACGGCAGAGGCAGGGGTTATATATCATATACGGCAGAGGGAGCGGTTATATATCATATACGGCAGAGGGAGCGGTTATATACTATATGCGGCAGAGGGAGCGGTTATATACTATATACGGCAGAGGAAGGGGTTATATATCATATACGGCAGAGGCAAGGGTTATACATTATGTACGGCAGAGGGAGCGGTTATATATTATGTACGGCAGAGGGAGGGGTTATATATCATATACGGCAGAGGCAGGGGTTATATATCATATACGGCAGAGGGAGGGGTTATATATCATATACGGCAGAGGGAGGGGTTATATATCATATACGGCAGAGAGAGGGGTTATATATTATATACGGCAGAGGGAGGGGTTATATATTATATACGGCAGAGGGAGGGGTTATACATTATGTACGGCAGAGGGAGCGGTTATATATTATATACGGCAGAGGGAGGGGTTATATATCATATACGGCAGAGGCAGGGGTTATATATCATATACGGCAGAGGGAGGGGTTATATATCATATACGGCAGAGGGAGGGGTTATATATTATATACGGCAGAGGGAGGGGTTATATATTATATACGGCAGAGGGAGGGGTTATATATTATATACGGCAGAGGAAGGGGTTATATATTATATACGGCAGAGGGAGCGGTTATATATTATATACGGCAGAGGGAGGGGTTATATATTATATACGGCAGAGGCAGGGGTTATATATCATATACGGCAGAGGAAGGGGTTATATATCATATACGGCAGAGGGAGGGGTTATATATTATATACGGCAGAGGGAGGGCTTATATATTATATACGGCAGAGGGAGAGGTTATATATTATATACAGCAGAGGGAGGGTTTATATATTATATACGGCAGAGGGAGGGGTTATATATTATATACGGCAGAGGGAGGGGTTATACATTATATACGGCAGAGGGAGCGGTTATATATTATATACAGCAGAGGGAGGGTTTATATATTATATACGGCAGAGGGAGGGCTTATATATTATATACGGCAGAGGGAGAGGTTATATATTATATACAGCAGAGGGAGGGTTTATATATTATATACGGCAAAGGGAGGGGTTATATATTATAAACGGCAGAGGGAGGGGTTATACATTATATATGGCAGAGGGAGCGGTTATATATTATATACGGCAGAGGGAGGGGTTATATATTATGTACGGCAGAGGGAGGGGTTATACATTATAAACGGCAGAGGGAGGGGTTATAAATTATATACGGCAGAGGGAGGGGTTATACATTATATACGGCAGAGGGAGGGGTTATATATTATGTACGGCAGAGGGAGGGGTTATACATTATAAACGGCAGAGGGAGGGGTTATAAATTATATACGGCAGAGGGAGGGGTTATACATTATATACGGCAGAGGGAGGGGTTATACATTATATATATACGGCAGAGGGAGAGGTTAATAATTATATAAGGCAGAGGGAGGGGTTATATAATATATATGGCAGAGGGAGCGGTTATACATTATATACGGCAGAGGGAGGGGTTATATATTATATATACGGCAGAGGGAGGGGTTATACATTATATACGGCAGAGGGAGGGTTATATATTATATACGGCAGAGGGAGGGGTTATATATTATATACGGCAGAGGGAGGGGTTATACATTATATACGGCAGAGGGAGGGTTATATATTATATACGGCAGAGGGAGGGGTTATACATTATATACGGCAGAGGAAGGGGTTATATATCATATACGGCAGACGGAGAGGTTATATATTATATACGGCAGAGGGAGGGGTTATACATTATATATATATTATATAATATAGGTTATACATTATATACGGCAGAGGGAGGGTTATATATTATATACGGCAGAGGGAGGGTTATATATTATATACGGCAGAGGGAGGGGTTATACATTATATATATATATATATATGTATATGGTAGAGGGAGAGGTTATACATTATATACGGCAGAGGGAGGGTTATATATTATATACGGAAGAGGTAGGTGTTATATATCATATACGGCAGAGGTAGGTGATATATATTATAAACGGCTAAGGGAGGGGTTATATATCATATACGGCAGAGGTAGGTGTTATATATTATATACGGCAGAGGTAGGTGTTATATATCATATACGGCAGAGGTAGGTGTTATATATCATATACGGCAGAGGTAGGTGTTATATATCATATACGGCAGAGGTAGGTGTTATATATCATATACGGCAGAGGTAGGTGTTATATATTATAAACGGCTAAGGGAGGGGTTATATATTATATATGGCAGAGGGAGGGGTTATATATTATATATATATTAGACGGCAGTGTCAGATATTTTTGTCGATTTTTCACTTATTTTCCTAGAAGAGGACCAGTCCCTTGTCCTTCTACTCATTGTGGCCCCTCAGCCTGTGGCCCCCAGAGGATTTGTCATGCTGATGGAGGTCACTCTTCATGTGGCCTGTGCATAAGCTGACATTGCAGTAACACGCTCCGTTTCTCATTGGTCTGTATGGTGATGTTCCCCTTTTATTTTAGGGGTGTCACGTTTGATTTTTCTGTCCCCCTGTAATTTGGGGATGTCATGTACTTTCTCCTGTCCCCCTGTAATTTGGGGGTGTCACGTCCTTTCTACTGTCCCCCTATAATTTGGGGGTGTAATGTTCTTTGTCCTGTCCCCCTATAAATTGGGGGTGTCACGTCCTTTCTCCTGTCCCCCTATAAATTGGGGGTGTCACGTCCTTTCTCCTGTCCCCCTATAATTTGGGGGTGTCACGTCCTTTCTCCTGTCCCCCTATAATTTGGGGGTGTCACGTCCTTTGTCCTGCCCCCCTGTAATTTGGGGATGTCATGTATTTAGTCCTGTCCCCTTGTTATTTGAGGGTGTCATGTCCTTTCTCCTGTCCCCCTGTAATTTGGGGATGTCATGTACTTCGTCCTGTCCACTCATGGGTGTGTGAAGGACACGGTCTCCATGTCATACAGTGATGTATGAGTGCAGCCGAGCACATTACCGGCTGTCACCTCCGCCACCTTCCCCTGCCTGCGGCCATCAATCTGAGATGTTGTCCCGCTCAATCTGCCCAGTGGGACCCACGAACACGTGAAGGGCACGACATCCATTTCACCTCAGGACCCGAGGGATTCCTCTCATTTCCTACATCTGTTCGTGTCACACAGGCCGCCCGCAGCATTCAGTCCTGGGGCCACCGCTACACACTCGGAAGAAGACTGAAGGTCGCGGCTTCCGGTAACGAGAGAAGCATGGCGTCTGTATGTGTGAGGAGAGAAACATGGCTTCTGTATCTGAGGTAAAGAGAGAAGCGTGGCGTCTCTATCTGTGAGGAGAGAAACATGGCTTCTGTATCTGAGGTAAAGGGAGAAGCATGGCGTCTGTATCTGTGAGGAGAGAAGCATGGCGTCTGTATCTGTGAGGAGAGAAGCATGGCGTCTGTATCTGTGAGGAGAGAAGCATGGCTTCTGTATCTGAGGTGAGAGAGAAGCATGGTGTCTATCTGTGAGTAGAGAAGCATGGCTTCTGTATCTGTGTGGAGAGAAGCATGGCTTCTGTATCTGTGAGGAGAGAAGCATGGCGTCTGTATCTGAGGTGAGGAGAAAAGCATGGCTTCTGTATCTGAGGTGAGGAGAGAAGCATGGCTTCTGTATCTGTGAGGAGAGAAGCATGGCTTCTGTATCTGTGAGGAGAGAAGCATGGCTTCTGTATCTGAGGTGAGAGAGAAGCATGGTGTCTGTATCTGAGGTGAGGAGAAAAGCATGGCTTCTGTATCTGAGGTGAGGAGAGAAGCATGGCTTCTGTATCTGTGAGGAGAGAAGCATGGCTTCTGTATCTGTGAGGAGAGAAGCATGGCTTCTGTATCTGTGAGGAGAGACGCATGGCGTCTGTATCTGTGAGTAGAGAAGCATGGCTTCTGTATCTGAGGTGAGAGAGAAGCATGGTGTCTATCTGTGAGTAGAGAAGCATGGCTTCTGTATCTGTGTGGAGAGAAGCATGGCTTCTGTATCTGTGAGGAGAGAAGCATGGCGTCTGTATCTGAGGTGAGGAGAAAAGCATGGCTTCTGTATCTGAGGTGAGGAGAGAAGCATGGCTTCTGTATCTGTGAGGAGAGAAGCATGGCTTCTGTATCTGTGAGGAGAGAAGCATGGCTTCTGTATCTGAGGTGAGAGAGAAGCATGGTGTCTGTATCTGAGGTGAGGAGAAAAGCATGGCTTCTGTATCTGAGGTGAGGAGAGAAGCATGGCTTCTGTATCTGTGAGGAGAGAAGCATGGCTTCTGTATCTGTGAGGAGAGAAGCATGGCTTCTGTATCTGTGAGGAGAGAAGCATGGCTTCTGTATCTGAGGTGAGGAGAGAAGCATGGCTTCTGTATCTGTGAGGAGAGAAGCATGGCTTCTGTATCTGTGAGGAGAGAAGCATGGCGTCTGTATCTGAGGTGAGGAGAAAAGCCTGGCGCCTGTATCTGAGGTGAGGAGAGAAGCATGGCTTCTGTATCTGTGAGGAGAGAAGCATGGCTTCTGTATCTGTGAGGAGAGAAGCATGGCGTCTGTATCTGAGGTGAGGAGAGAAGCATGGCTTCTGTATCTGTGAGGAGAGAAGCATGGCGTCTGTATCTGAGGTGAGGAGAAAAGCCTGGCGCCTGTATCTGAGGTGAGGAGAGAAGCATGGCTTCTGTATCTGTGAGGAGAGAAGCATGGCTTCTGTATCTGTGAGGAGAGAAGCATGGCTTCTGTATCTGAGGTGAGGAGAGAAGCATGGCGTCTGTATCTGTGGTAAAGAGAGAAGCATGGCGTCTGTATCTCAGGTGAAGAGAGAAGCATGGTGTCTGTATCTGAGATGAGGAGAGAAGCATGGCTTCTGTATCTGAGGTGAGGAGAGAAGCATGGCGTCTGTATCTATGGTGAGGAGAGAAGCATGGCGTCTGTGTAGTGAGGAGAGAAGCATGGCGTCTGTGTAGTGAGGAGAGAAGCATGGCTTCTGTATCTGTGGTGAGGAGAGAAGCATGGCTTCTGTATCTGTGGTGAGGAGAGAAGCGTGGCATCTGTATCTAAGGTGAGAAGCATGGCTTCTGTATCTGTGAAGAGAGAAGCGTGGCTTCTGTGTCTGTGGTGAGGAGAGAAGCATGGCTTCTGTATCTGAGGTGAGGAGAGAAGCATGGCTTCTGTATCTGAGGTGAGGAGAGAAGCATGGCATCTGAGGTGAGGAGAGAAGCATGGCATTTGTATCTGTGAGGAGAGAAGCATGGCGTCTGTATCTGAGGTGAGGAGAGAAGCATGGCATCTGTATCTAAGATGAGTAGAGAAGCATGGCGTCTGTATCTGTGAGGAGAGAAGCATGGCGTCTGTATCTGAGGTGAGGAGAGAAGCATGGCGTCTGTATCTGTGAAGAGAGAAGCGTGACTTCTTTATCTGTGGTGAGGAGAGAAGCATGGCATCTGTGTCTGTGGTGAGGAGAGAAGCATGGTGTCTGTATCTGTGAGGAGAGAAGCATGGCTTCTGTATCTGTGGTGAGGAGAGAAGTGGCATCTGTATCTAAGGTGAGAAGCATGGCTTCTGTATCTGTGAAGAGAGAAGCATGGCTTCTGTATCTGTGGGGAGGAGAGAAGCGTGGCTTCTGTATCTGTGAGGAGAGAAGCACGGTGTGACGAAAGCATCTTCGTCACTGGGATTTGGAGAGGCCTGCTTGCCAGCCTCTTACCCTGTGACTATGGCCCCTGGGACATTATTTGGGCATATTGGATTTTAATGGCACTGGCCTTGAGTCCAGTGTGGGTGGAGGACGGCGAGACCCCAACCTTGGTTCGTGGGGTCTGTGATGTCGAGTGGAGTGCTTGGAGCCCTCAAGAAGCACTAGGAGCATCCATCAACGGAGGTACCCAGTCGGGGTGCTAGGCGTTCCATTACACTGGTGGCAGCGGTGGAATAGCATCCTAGTGTGAGGAGAAGCAGCTCGGAGACACCAGTAACGTGTGGAGTATATTGAGGGCAACGCTAGTATCTGTACAGCGCCCCTGGCTACAGCAGGATGGAATCGGCTAGTCTTCGGACAGCGTTCCATGAGGAGGAGGAGGCGGCTGTGGACTACAGGGATGTAGACAGAAAGGAAGTCTGGTATGATGCCCTGGAAAATGCCCAGCGGAAGCGGGGTGAGAGTCTCCCCAGTTATAAACAGCAGCTACAGAAGCGTGTGGCGATGCGCATGGGTCTCTTGGGAGAGCAGCCCCTGGACGAGTGTGTAACAGAGCTCCAGAGCCTGGTATGTAAGGAGCTTTGGCTAGAGGACGCTTACCATGCCCTAAGATGGCATGTCATTCAACATACCCCCTGGACGACCAAGGACGACTTACCCGAAGGGGAGGATTATGATGGACCTGGATTACTATGGGAGGCCTTGGAGGAGGACATTGATCTTGGCAGCACTGAGGAGTCTAGGTTTTGTGACATCTACGACTACCGGATGGGCATGCATGTTTATGCTGATGCATGGGAGATGAGCAAAGACTATGACCCACCTGGTAACAAGGATGTGGGAGCTTGAGCAGACCTACCAACACCTGCTCAGCTCCGTTCAGCCCCAACCTACCTGACAAGCAGAGCCAGACCTGCCATCCTGCAACTGGGAAGACTGGGCAGCGATACCCCCTGCTTCCCTACCATCGACTGGTTCTGGGAAGACCTCCCGAAGGCAGGTAGAGATGGGACTGAATTCTCTCCACTGATCCTACAGGGATGCTGGGCAGCTGGCCCAGATCCCCAACTACAGCCAGCGTTACCCGGAGTCCAGACAGTCGGTCTGACTCCCCACTGGCAGCTTACCTTACATGGAGACATGACAACAGGCCCCCCTCTCCAGCAGCAGCTGCTCAACCGTGTCATGGGGTAGTGGAAGAGAAGTTAATACCCACTGACCCCCTTTCAGCAGAAGAGCTGGCATCCGGGCAGAGCGATGTAAGCCTCTGCCCGCCACATACCTATAGCTCCATGCCTGGGAACACAAAGGAGATCAGGGGCAGCAGATGTACCCTCTGCAGCCTAGGACAGACTGAACAAAGCTGGACACCCGAGAACTACAGGTGCAGTACTTGGTTGTGGGTGGGCTGCTCGACTAACTCAGGTACTGACTGACAGGAGGTCAAGTACCTGGTTAGTCTCCCCCTGGGAGGGAAGATGTGTGACAAAATTCCGTGTATGGAACGATTTTGGGCATGAGACCATGTGCACGGTGGGTAAAAAATAAGACTTCCAGGAAATACCTGAACCCCTGAATCTGGGTGATTTTTGGATAGTTTGTTCACCCAGTTCGAGGCTATCAGAGGATGTGACTTTTATGGGGATATGTGGTGTTTTGGGGTGTTTTCTGTCTTTGGGAAAAATGTGTGTTTTCTGCCTTTGGGTGATTAAGTCAATTGTGTTTGTTAATTGTGTCACAGGCAATGACCATTGTATTTTGTTAATTGTATCATAGGCAGAGGGAGGTTTGTGTACATTAGCTGGGAGTGTCTAACTGTACAATACTGTGTTGATTGGATGTTGTGACTGTTGTGTCCTGTGCTCCACAAGATCGACGTGGATGGTAACCTGGTGGGGAAAACTGTATATAAGAAATGCCTTTGTGCTCAGACCTGCTTTACCCCTTCATGTAGTCTTGGCTCATGTTTGGGGATGGGATAAACACACTCTTGGGGATTGCCATATTACAATACTCCCCTGAGTATAAGCTCTTGTAAGAGCTTGTTCCTGGTTCCTGCTCTCTGGATTTAGGAGGGGTTCACCCGCTGGAAGCTTAATCCCAGTCTTAGGCCCAGCATGGGTGGAGGACGGTGAGACCCAAACCAAGCTGCAGAGGTTCCTGGGGTCTGTGGTGGTTACGGTGTCGAGCGGAGTGCTTGGAAGCACTCGGAGCATCCATCAACGGAGGTACCCAGTCGGGGTGCTAGGCATTCTGTTACATATGGCTTCTGTATCTGAGGTGAGGAGAGAAGCATGGCTTCTATAACTGTGAGGAGAAAAGCATGGCATCTATAACTGTGGTGAGGAGAGAAGCATGGCATCTGTATCTGTGAGGAGAAAAGCATGGATTCTGTATCTGTGGTGAGGAGAGAAGCATGTCATCTGTATTTATGAGGAGAGAAGCATGGCTTCTGTATCTGTTGTGATGGAGAGAAGCGTGGCGTCTGTATCTGAGGTGACGGAGAGAAGCGCGGCGCCTGTATCTGAGGTGGAGAGAAGCCTGGCTTCTGCATCTGAAGTGGGGAGAGAACCATGGCTTCTATATCTGTGGTGAGGAGAGAAGCATGGCTTCTGTATCTATGGTGAGGAGAGCAGCGTGGCTTCTGTATCTATGTTGAGGAGAGCAACATGGCTTCTGTATCTGAGGTGAGGAGAGAACCATGGCGTCTGTATCGGAGGTGAGGAGAGAAGCATGGCTTCTGTATCTGTGGTTAGCAGAGAAGCATGACTTCTGTATCTGAGGTGGGAGAAAAGCATGGCTTCTGTATCTGTGGTGAGGAGAGAAGTGTGGCTTCGGTATCTGAGGTGAGGAGAGAAGCATGGCGTCTGTATCTGAGGTGAGGAGAGAAGCATGGCTTATGTATCTGTGTTGAGGAGAGA
Organism: Bufo gargarizans; assembly: GCF_014858855.1. NCBI lineage: Eukaryota > Metazoa > Chordata > Amphibia > Anura > Bufonidae > Bufo > Bufo gargarizans. The sequence goes on along the minus strand of NW_025334063.1, from coordinate 61,894 downwards.
AGCGTGGCTTCTGTATCTGAGGTGAGGAGAGAAGCATGGCTTATGTATCTGTGTTGAGGAGAGAAGCATGGCTTATGTATCTGAGGTGAGGAGAGAAGCGTGGCTTCTGTATCTGAGGTGAGGAGAGAAGCATGGCTTATGTATCTGTGTTGAGGAGAGAAGCGTGGCTTCTGTATCTGAGGTGAGGAGAGAAGCTGGGGTTCTGTATCTGAGGTGAGGAGAGAAGTGTGGCTTCTGTGTCTCTGGTGAGGAGAGAAGCATGGCTTCTGTATCTGTGGTGAGGAGTGTAGCTGGCCAGCTAAGACCTGTTCTAGGTAGCTAATATAACTTGTGTGTTTATACATTTAGACCTGCCAATAACCTAAATACAGTTCCTATTTTTGTGTGTTAAATACAAAAGCAGAGTTATTTTCAGTGACTTCATGTTTGGATGTCATATAACTGTTATATTTTGTGTTCACAGAAGCAGAAAATATATTATGCCTTTAAGATTCATTATATATGTAAGGTAAGCTCAGTAACACAGCAGAAACAACAGCAAGCATAGAGTTAAACTGTTGTTGCTGAGCAGGAGTCTTGACCAATCACAGCCAGCCTCACACACAGCAGGAGATTTGACCAATCATAGCCAGCCTCACACACAGCCTGTGTGGGAAATTCCCCTAGCAGTAGTTGCTGGAATCGTTATTTGCGAAAGACAGGAGCTGAACAGACATTCACTCCAATAAGAGCTGTGTTTTATGGAAGCAGAGAGGCCAAAATAGGTATTTAAAACAGTTATATAATGTTCCTACTGTTAATATAGTGATTAGAACTGTAAACTGAACTGGTTATATGTATGTTTACTTACAGTTCCACCATACAAACTAACTACTGAGCCACACAATCCAAACAAATTGCATACAAATGTGAACTGCTTATACCAGATCATAAGCAATTGTATAGAGCAAACTAAAAACCAAGTAGAGCAAGTTAATTATTGTTTAACCTCAGATACACCTCTCAGAGAGATCATAAACTGCTTAAATAACTTAAAGTGAGAGTACAGGAACTGAAGAGAGAAAAATATCCACCATTTTATGTTGAATGACAAGATTGAACAGTTGAACCACTATCTTATGCATACCGCCATTTTATGAGACTTTATTCAACACGTGTTTTGTACATGGACTTGTTATATATGAAGAAAAGTTGAAGTTAATAAAGAAGTTATTTCAAGCATTTGGTGTGCTCTTTAAACCTACTGTTTCCATAGAACGGTGCTAGAGGAATTACAGAGTAATAGACAGTCTGGTTAGACTAAAAGTCAGAGATATCAAAATTCTTCTAATGCCACAGGCAAAAGGCACTTCATAGTGCTGCGCCTGTCACAGTGGAACTATTACCCTCAGAGGGCTAAGTGATAGCGCTCCTCAACTTGCACAGTAAAGAGCGCATTAGAGCAGCAGAGCGTCCAGCATATACAGCCGAGCAGCAACTGTTCCCTGAGTGAGTAAGCAAAGACACCTCAGCGGAGCTACCATAGAGGCCATAGAACGTGTGCATTAGTCAAACTGCAGCCGACTCTTAAAGTGGCAGAACTGGCAAAGGCAAAATAGTCAGAGAAAGAGCGCCAACCCTCCTGCGATCCCTAGATAGAGAAAGAGACACATGGTGGGAGGCCAAATTCCAGAGCTAGGGTGCCCACACTGCTATCCACGGAGAGACCACGTACTGCAGCCAGCTAGTTTCCCGCCACTAGGCCCAAAGCCTGTAGCAGCGTATCCAAGCCAGCGCATAGCAAGTCTGCACAGAGCATCACAAGTCATCACAGAGCATCGCAAGTCATCACAGAGCATCGCAAGTAATCATGGAGCATCGCAAGCCATCACAGAGCAGAGCTTTATCAAGAAAAGACACGTGTCCTTTAAGACAGACATTTGTTCCTGCTCTTCAGAATAAGGTCAGAGCTTTCTATATTACTTATCATTGCACATAGGTTTTGGTATAAAGTGACATTTTCGCGTTCAGAAATAAGAGACTTTAAAGTAAAACAAAGGACAGTTTGTAGTACACGGACTCTAAAGTATTTAAAGTGAAAGTCATTTATTTCTGCATTTGTCAGTATTGCATTTAAAGCGAAAGGCATTTTATTATTATTATTGATTGTTATAGCATTAAAGTAAAATGTCTGAGCCTAGTATTACCATGCCACTGTTAGAGGATACATAGATAGATAGAGTAGAAGTTGAAGAGCAAGGGAACCTGTCTGAGGTAGAAGAGTCTGATGCAGCACTAGTCTTGCCTCAAACAAATATAGTCCAAACAGATGAACTAAGACGTTCATCACGTGCCAGAAAACCGACCTCAAAGATGCTGTAAAATGTGGAGCAGGAAGCAGCATTAAAAAATAAAAAGTTTGCCCAGATGTATGATAGGGTGGATATCATACATCAAAGACATTCGTAGAAAGCTAAAGCAAGAAAGTATAAAAAGGAACTTGAGTGATATGGTAGAGATGGTAGAAGAATCTGAATCAGAGCTTATGGCAGCATATGTCAACCTGCGGTCGTTTACGACACCTTCAAGATATTGTAAGGAACATGGAATACTGCGGTCACAAAAGATTTGGTAAAGCTCATGAGAGAACTAACATCTGCAGCAAACTATGATGAAGTTAAAGAGAGACTATGCTAAATCCTTAGGTGGTACCACAATCTCAAGTGTGACATCCTTCGCTAGCAGAAGTGCCACCCACATATCAGAGTCCTCAAATACTTCAGCCAAAAGAAAGGAATTAGCTGAACAACTTGCTGTCAAGAGAGCAGAGATTGAGATGGACGCTGCCATCAAGGCACAGCGTCAACTGATGGCTGAAAAGGAAGCTGAAATGGATGCACAATGCCATCAGATGGAAGCTAAAATGGAGGCACAGCTCCATCAAATGGAAGCTGAAATGGAAGCACAGCGCCAACAGATGAAAAGTCTGGAAAGGCAGAAAGAAGCTAAGATCATAGAAGCCAGGCTCAGAGTACATGAGGAGGATATGAGTCAGAGTAGTCATAGGTTCAAATCTGTACTAAGTGAAGAAACAGACTCTTACTTTCCTTCATACGCCCAGGAGAATGGAAGGAAATCTCCATCTTGTAGTGAGGAAATAAGTAATTATCCTTCCATCCCTGCTCAGAAAAACAAAGAGAAGCCTAGTCCAAAGTTAGGAAAAAGGTGTGTGAATTTACCCTCTATCTCTACCGGAAAAGATGAAGAAAGGGACTCACCTAATTCAGAACTAAGTGAGAAAATAGAACCGGATGATTCTATTCCTAGATGCCACGACAATGCTCAGGAGAATGTTACAATCATTGTCCCAGCAAGACCACAGAGAACAGTCCTATCTAGACTTCCCATTCCAGGAACCTACTGTATTTTCTGGAGACGTACTGAAGTTCATAGAGTGGACGGCAAGTTTTGAGATGATCATTGAGCATCATTGCTTCAGTCCAGTTGACAAGTTATTCTACCTTCAGAGATATGTTGATGGAGAAGCGAAGGAAGTTCTTGAAGGTAACTTCTATAGAAAAGACAAAGAAGCCTACAAGCAAGCTTGGGAAAAATTGAATGCAAAATATGGTCATCCTTTATTAGTACAAAGAGACTTCAGAGAGAAACTGAATAACTGGCCTAAAATAGGTCCTAAAGAACACTTCAAACTCCAAAAGTATGGTGACTTCCTGCAAGCGTGCAGCAATGCCATCCCCCAGGACTAGAAGTACTGAACGATTATCTAGAAAACCACAGGATGCTAACTGAGCTACCTGAAGAAGTGGCTTCTAGATGGAATTGCTATATGACTGAACAGTTAGATCTAGGTAAGGACTTCCCAAGTTTTAAAGAGTTCTCTGAGTTCATCAATGAGGGAGCACAGATGGCATGTAATCCAGTAACAGCATCTTACGTCTTAAAATCCTTAGAAGAAAGGCCTGTGAGAGATATAAGACGTGCAAGAGCAACAAGCTTTGCAACCAACACAGCAGCTAAAGGTCCATATACCTACAAGAGCAAGTCCAAAGTTACTAGTATGATCAATAGAGAGACAGAACCGACAAATCTTCAGACTACCTTCAAATGTATGTTCTGTGGAGAGAACCACTCCATACCCAAGTGCCAACAATTGAAGGAGAAGTCCCCAGATAAAAAGAAAAAAATTGTGCTGGATAACCAACTGTGTTCGGATGTCTAAGAAAAGGCCATGGTACTAAGGAGTGTAAGAAAAAGGCCACATGTAGCATTTGCAAAGGATGCCATCCTACACCACTACATGAAAAACATCTAAAGAAGGATAAATCCTCAATACCTAAAGAAACTAAGGAAGGAAATAAAGTATCGGTATTCTCTTGCAGAGTGAAGGAAGGAGAAAGCAATGACACATCAATGGTTGTACCAGTGTGCATTTCAAATCCTAAAAGGAGGAGCAAGAAGGTATACGCCTATGCTCTACTGGATGCCCAGAGTGACGTCACCTTCATTGATCAAGAAATCTGCAAGAAATTACATGTGGCTACAGAACCAGTGAAGGTAAAACTAACCACAATGACGAGGAGAGACACATTAGTGAACTAGTGACCAGTCAAAGGGTCAAAGGACTGAGCGTTAGAGGACTTCATTCAAACTGCACATTAAATCTACCTCCAGCTTATACAAAAGACAATATACCTCTAGATCGAGATCGCATACCTACCTATGCAACAGCCAATGAATGGGAGCACCTATCTGTGAGTTTGGTGTTGGACTGTTGATAGGCTACGATTGTCCCGAAGCCTTGGTACCATGAAAGGTAATCACAGGAGGGAAGGGTGAACCCTACAATGTTCAAACTGATCTAGGATGGGGTGTTGTTGGCGGAAAACAGCAGATCGCAAACTCAAGACAGGTGACAGGATTGTGTCATTGAATATCTGTCCAAGAGTTACCAACTGTAAGTCCAGCAAAAGTAATCAAGATCCTTGAATCCGACTTTGCAGACATAAGTTCTAAAGAAAAGAGTGTATCCCAAGAAGACATAAAGTTCATACACACTCTAGAAGAAAGTATTCAGCAGAATCAACAAGGTCATCTTGAAATGCCCTTACCTTTTAGAGAGCGACCTCGTCTGCCAAATAACAGAAATCTTGCCCTAGCAAGATTGAAACTGTTTGAAGAAAAGGATGGTAAGAGATCTCAAACTTCAAGAATGATTATTTGAATTTCATGGACGGCATTCGTCGAAGAAGGACATGCAGAACAGTTAATAATCAACCTAAAGAAGGAGAGGTGTTGTACATCCCACAGTCAAGGTGTCTACCACTCAAAGAAACCAGATAAGATTAGAGTAGTATTTGATTGTTCAGCAAGTACAATAGGTTTGCATTGACGATCATCTACTAGAGGACCATATCTTACAACACACTCTGCCTGGAGTACTCTGTAGATTCAGAAAGTATCCGTAGGAGGTCATGTGTGACATTGAAAAGATGTTCCACCTAGTTTCATGTGAAGAAGGAAGATAGAGACTTCCTGAGGTTCCTATGGTGGTAGGACGAGATACAGATACAGAGCCTAGCAGAATACAGAATTAAAAGTACACTTGTGTGGAGCAGCACCTCAGGTTGCCGCCAATTATGGTATGAAGACCTGACCGAATCAGAAAAGGATTGCCCATCAGCAGCAAATTTTCTGAAGAAAAACTTTTATGTAGATGATGGTTTCATAAGATTAGAGTCCACAGAATCTGCAATCAAACTAGTGAAAGAAAGTCAAGAGTTATGCGCAAGAGGAAACCTGCGCCTTCACAAATTAATCTCAAACAACAGAGAGGTACTGGAATCCATCAGTGACTCTGAACGTGCAGCAACAATGAAGAATGTTGATCTCAATTTTGATCATCTTCCAGTTCAGAACGTGCTTGGATTGGGATGGAATGTATAGAACGACAAGTTCTTCTTTGAAGTATCTATTGAAGAGAAAGTTGCAACTAGATGTACCATTCTTTCCACAGTGGCTTCTACATATGATCCATTGGGATTGTCGGCCCCAGTTATCCTCAGAGCAAGAGAAATACTACAAGAATTATGCAGACAGCAGTTGGGATGGGACGAGCCCATACATGAAAATTTGAGGTCAAGTTGGGAGAGTTGGATAAGAGACCTGCAAAACTTGAGAGAGGTTCGATATCCAGTTGTTTTGTACCTCATGATTTTGGAAAGTACAAAATAATAGAACTTCATAACTTTTCAGATGCCAGTAGTTATGGTTATGGTCAGTGCTCCTACATCAGAGTAATAGGAGAAGAAAAGATACACAGTGCCCTGATTATGGGGAAGGCCAGAGTTGCACCTACCAGTATTCAGACAATACCAAGACTTGAACTGACAGCAGTCGTAGTTTCAGCATCAGTAAGCAAGTTTCTGAAAGAAGAATTGGAATTGAAAATAGATGAAGAATATTTTTGGACAGACTCACAAGTTGTCCTAGGATACATAAACAACAAAGCTCGAAGATTCCATATCTTTGTCGCCAACAGAGTTGAGAAATTTCGGGAAATAACAAATTCTGAATATTGGCATCACATTGACACAAAGCATAACACAGCAGATCATGCTTCAAGAGGCCTGAATGCAACAGAATTGAAAAATTCTAACTGGTTCACAGGCCCAGCGTTTCTTTGGGAAAAGGAAATCACGCCCAATAAAGGTTACACAGAATTGTCTATGGGTGATCCAGAAGTAAAAGTTGTACAAACATTGAGCACTGCTGCCAAGTGTCAGGATGACATACTTGAAAGACTAGCCAGATGTTCAAAATGGAATACAGTCATAAACGTAGTAGCTCGAATTCAACATTTGGCAAAGGGGATCAGAAAGAAGGAATTGTTGAATGTCGAAGAAAGAATGAAAGCTGAAGAAACAGTCATAAGACTCATTCAACAGAGATTCTACAGTGAAGAGTTGAAGAGACTTAGTCAAGAACCTAAAAAGCTTCCAAACAACCACCCATTGTACAAGCTTAATCTTGTTCTGCAGGATGGTATACTAAAGGTGGTAGTGAGACTGGAAAATTTATCGTTACCTAGCAGAGTGAAGCATCCAGCAATTCTACCCAAAAATTCTACCTTCACAAGATTGAATATTGATCACTACCACAAAGTATCCTTGCATCAAGGAGGAAGCTTTACCCAAAGCTGTTTGAGAGAAGGTGGTTACTGGATTGTGAAAGGAAGAAACGTTATAGCGAAGTATATAAGTAAATGTGTAGTCTGCAAAAAAACACATAGACCTACAGAAGAAGAAAGAATGGCAGATTTACCGGCAGATCGTGTAAACCCATCACCACCATTTCTTTACAGCAGAATGGATTGCTTTGGCCCATTCATCACCAAACAGAACCACAAAGAGTACAAGAGTTATGGACGAATATTTACATGTATAACCTCCAGAGCAATTCACCTGGAAATGTTAGAAGATATGTCAACTGACGCATTCAACACCTTAAGATGTTTCATAGCCATTAGAGGTACTGTCAGAGAGCTTAGATGTGACCAAGGATCTAATTTTGTCAGAGCAAAGAATGAATTGAAGAAAGCTCTAAAAGAGATCAATAAAGAAAAAGTAACTTAGTATTTGTTAGAAAAATAGTGTGATTTTCATATGAATGCTCCACATGCGAGACATACAGGAGGAGTTTGGGAAAGACAAATCAGAACTGTAAGAAATGTGTTCAGTGTTGAAAAGGAACGCCGGAAGAATAGATGATGCTTCCCTTAGGACCCTATTCTATGAAGTAATGTCTATTGTTAACAGTCGTACACTTACAGTTAATAACATCAACGATCCAACAAGTTTGGACCCTTTAACTCCCAACCATCTACTTCACCTTAAGTCTGATTACATACAGCCACCACCTGGCAAGTTTGCCGAAGAGGATTTATATGCCAAAAGGAGATAGCGAAGAGTTCAATATCTATCAGAACAGTTTTGGAATAAATGGAGAAAAGAGTACTTAGCCAATATTTTGCTAAGAAGTAAATGACAAACACCCAGAAGAAATGTCCAAGTTGGTGACATAGTGTTAGTAAAAGAAGAAGAATTACCTAGAAGTCAATGGAAATTGGCCAAAGTTCTAGAAGTTAAAAAAAAATGAAGACAGACTAGTAAGAAGAGGAGACAAGAGGTTACAAATAGGAGACTCAAAACGTGACCAAAAAGGGAAAGCGTCTCACTACTCCACTTAAGTTGGAACGTCCTATACAGAAGTTAGTTGTTCTACTTGAGAGTGATAAAAGACACTTGAGAGTTGAGAACCTGATGAAAATTTCCTCAAATTCATGTTTGTCCTACCACTAAGAACATAGAATTATAGTTAATTTTGATGGGAGTGTAGCTGTCCAGCTAAGACCTGTCCTAGGTTGCTAATATAGCTTATGTGTTTATACATTTAGACCTGCCAATAACCCCAATACAGTTCCTATGTTTGTGTGTTAAAGACAAAAGCAGAGTTATTTAAAGTGACTTCATGTTTGGATGTCATATAACTGATATATTTTGTGTTCACAGAAGCAGAAAAGATAGTATATCTTTAAGATTCATTATATAATGTAAGGTGAGCTCAATGACACAGCAGAAACAACAGAAAGCATAGAGTTAAAGGAAACTTGACCAATCACAGCCAGCTTCACACACAGCAAGAGTTTTTACCAATCATAGCCAGCCTCGCACACAGCTTGTGTGGGAAATTCCCCTTGCAGGAGCTGCTGGAATCATTATTCACCAGAGAGCGGAGCTGAACAGACACACACTCCACTAAGAGTTGTGTTTTATGGAAGCAAGAGGCCATAATAGGTATTTAAAACAGTTATATGATGTTCCTACTGTTAACCGCCTCCGGACCGCCTAACGCAGATGTGCGGTCCGGAGGCGGCAGCCCTGCGCACCGCGACGCATATACACGTCATCTTGCGAGGGCCGGGATTTCCTGTGAACGCGCGCAAACAGGTGCGCGCGCGCTCACAGGAACGGAAGGTAAGCGAGTAGATCTCCAGCCTGCCAGCGGCGATCGCTCGCTGGCAGGCCGGAGATGTGATTTTTTTAACCCCTAACAGGTATATTAGACGCTGTTTTGATAACAGCGTCTAATATACCTGCTACCTGGTCCTCTGGTGGTCCCTTTTGTTAGGATCGACCACCAGAGGACACAGGTAGGTCAGTAAAGTCGCACCAAACACCACACTACACTACACCCCCCCGTCACTTATTAACCCCTTATGAACCCCTGATCACCCATGATCACCCCATATAAACTCCCTGATCACCCCCCTGTCATTGATCACCTACCTGTCATTGATCACCCCCCTGTCAGGCTCCGTTCAGACGTCCGTATGATTTTTACGGATCCACGGATACATGGATCGGATCCGCAAAACACATGCGGACGTCTGAAGTGAGCCTTACAGGGGGGTGATCAATGACAGGGGGTGATCACGCATATAGACTTCCTGATCACTTCCCTGTCATTGATCACCCCCCTGTCATTGATCACCCCCCTGTAAGGCTCCATTCAGACGTCCGCATGTGTTTTGCGGATCCGATCCATGTATCCATGGATCCGTAAAACTCATACGGACGTCTGAATGGAGCCTTACAGGGGGGTGATCAATGACAGGGGGTGATCACCCATATACACTCCCTGATCACCCCCTGTCATTGATCACCCCCTGTAAGGCTCCATTCAGACGTCCGTATGATTTTTACGGATACATGGATACATGGATCGGATCCGCAAAACACATGCGGACGTCTGAATGGAGCCTTACAGGGGGGTGATCAATGACAGGCGGGTGATCACCCATATACACTCCCTGATCACCCCCTGTCATTGATCACCCCCCTGTCATTGATCACCCCCCAGTAAAGCTCCATTCAGACGTCCGCATGTGTTTTGCGGATCCGATCCATGTATCCATGGATCCGTAAAAATCATACGGACGTCTGAATGGAACCTTACAGGGGGTGATCACCCATATACACTCCCTGATCACCCCCTGTCATTGATCACCCCCCTGTAAGGCTCCATTCAGACATCCGCATGTGTTTTGCGGATCCGATCCATGTATCCATGGATCCGTAAAAATCATACGGACGTCTGAATGGAGCCTTACAGGGGGGTGATCAATGACAGGGGGGTGATCACCCTGATCACCCCCTGTCATTGATCACCCCCCTGTAAGGCTCCATTCAGACGTCCGCATGTGTTTTGCGGATCCGATCCATGTATCCATGGATCCGTAAAAATCATACGGACGTCTGAATGGAGCCTTACAGGGGGGTGATCACCCATATACACTCCCTGATCACCCCCTGTCATTGATCACCCCCCTGTAAGGCTCCATTCAGACGTCCGCATGTGTTTTGCGGATCCGATCCATGTATCCATGGATCCGTAAAAATCATACGGACGTCTGAATGGAGACTTACCAGGGGGGTGATCAATGACAGGGGGGTGATCAGGGAATCTATATGGTCACCCACCTGTCATTGATCACCCCCCTGTCATTGATCACCCCCCCCCCCTGTAAAGCTCCATTCAGACATTTTTTTGGCCCAAGTTAGCGGAAATATATATATTTTTTTGTTTGTTTTTTCTTACAAAGTCTCATATTCCACTAACTTGTGTCAAAAAATAAAATCTCACATGAACTCACCATACCCCTCACGGAATCCAAATGCGTAAACATTTTTAGACATTTATATTCCAGACTTCTTCTCATGCTTTAAGGCCCCTAAAAAGCCAGGGCAGTATAAATACCCCACATGTGACCCCATTTCGGAAAGAAGACACCCCAAGGTATTCGCTGAGGGGCATATTGAGTCCATGAAAGATTGAAATTTTTGTCATAAGTTAGCGGAAAGTGAGACTTTGTGAGAAAAAAACAAAAAAAAAATCAATTTCCGCTAACTTATGCAAAAAAAATAAAAATTCTAGGAACTCGCCCCCCTCATTGAATACCTTGGGGTGTCTTATTTCCAAAGTGGGGTCACATGTGGGGTATTTATACTGCCCTGGCTTTTTAGGGGCCCGAAAGTGTGAGAAGAAGTCTGGGATCCAAATGTCTAAAAATGCCCTCCTAAAAGGAATTTGGGCACCTTTGCGCATCTAGGCTGCAAAAAAGTGTCACACATCTGGTATCGCCGTACTCAGGAGAAGTTGGGCAATGTGTTTTGGGGTGTCATTTTACATATACCCATGCTGGGTGAAAAAAATATCTTGGTCAAATGCCACCTTTGTATAAAAAAATGGGAAAAGTTATCTTTTGCCATGATATTTCTCTCACCCAGGTAATTTTTTCTTTTTTCCTTACAAAGTCTCATATTCCACTAACTTGCGACAAAAAATAAAAAATTCTAGGAACTCGCCATGCCCGTCACGGAATACCTTGGGGTGTCTTCTTTCCAAAATGGGGTCACTTGTGGCGTAGTTATACTGCCCTGGCATTTTAGGGGCCCAAATGTGTGAGAAGAACTTTGCAATCAAAATGTGTAAAAAATGGCCTGCGAAATACGAAAGGTGCACTTTGGAATATGTGCCCCTTTGCCCACCTTGGCTGCAAAAAAGTGTCACACATCTGGTATCGCCGTACTCAGGAGAAGTTGGGGAATGTGTTTTGGGGTGTCATTTTACATATACCCATGCTGGGTGAGATAACTATCTTGGTCAAATGCCAACTTTGTATAAAAAAATGGGAAAAGTTGTCTTTTGCCAAGATATTTCTCTCACCCAGCATGGGTATATGTAAAATGACACCCCAAAACACATTCCCCAACTTCTCCTGAGTACGGCGATACCAGATGTGTGACACTTTTTTGCAGCCAAGGTGGGCAAAGGGGCACATATTCCAAAGTGCACCTTTCGGATTTCACCGGCCATTTTTTACACATTTTGATTGCAAACTACTTCTCACACATTTGGGCCCCTAAATTGCCAGGGCAGTATAACTACCCCACAAGTGATCTCATTTTGGAAAGAAGACACCCCAAGGTATTCCGTGAGGGGCATGGCGAGTTCCTAGAATTTTTTATTTTTTGTCGCAAGTTAGTGGAATATGAGACTTTGTAAGAAAAAAGAAAATTAAAATAAAAATCATCATATTCGCTAACTTGTGACAAAAAAGAAAAAGTTCTATGAACTCACTGTGCCCATCAGCGAATACCTTAGGGTGTCTACTTTCCGAAATGGGGTCATTTGTGGGGGTTTTCTACTGTCTGGGCATTGTAGAACCTCAGGAAACATGACAGGTGCTCAGAAAGTCAGAGCTGCTTCAAAAAGCGGAAATTCATATTTTTGTACCATAGTTTGTAAACGCTATAACTTTTACCCAAACCATTTTTTTTTGCCCAAACATTTTTTTTTTATCAAAGACATGTAGAACAATAAATTTACCGAAAAATTTATATATGGATGTCGTTTTTTTTGCAAAATTTTACAGCTGAAAGTGAAAAATGTCATTTTTTTGCAAACAAATCGTTACATTTCGATTAATAACAAAAAAAGTAAAAATGTCAGCAGCAATGAAATACCACCAAATGAAAGCTCTATTAGTGAGAAGAAAAGGAGGTAAAATTCATTTGGGTGGTAAGTTGCATGACCGAGCGATAAACGGTGAAAGTAGTGTAGTGCCGAAGTGTAAAAAGTGGCCTGGTCATGAAGGGGGTTTTAGCTAGCGGGGTTGAAGTGGTTAATATAGTGATTAGAACTGTATACTGAACTGGTTATATGTGTGTTTACATACAGTTCCACCATATAAACGAACTACTGAGCCATACAATCATACAATCCAAACAAATTGCATACAAATGCGAACTGGTCATACCAGATCATAAGCAATTGTATAGAGCAAACCAAGTAGAGCAAGTGAAATATTGGTTAACCTAAGATATATGTGACGGACTGAACCATCACTGGGGCTGTTGGGGAAGCCTGAAGGCCAGCCTCCTTCCTACAGACTATGGACCGAGAACTATGGAGACTGCCTAAGACCTTTTGGAGTTACAAGGAACTATGAACCCTGATTTATGTGTGTCATTTATATGCCACATATTTCCTATTGCCCATTAAAAAGGCATGGTGTGGACTCAGCAACACACAAAGGGTTAACTCTGCACTGAGACTCCCACTGATTGTGTTAGTGATGGGATTAAGATAGTTGATTATAATAGCAGCCGACTCTTAGATGAGTAGATCACCATATGATACACTCAGGAGATAATCAACCAAGCTTTGGCGGTTTATGGGGTCTGCAGTGCTTACGGTGTCAAGTGGAGTGCTTGGAGCCCTCAGGAAGCACTAGGAGCATCCATCGACGGAGGTACTCGGTCGGGGGGGGGGCAGGAGATCCGTTAGAATATACTTCTCAGAGAGATCATAAAGTGCTTAAATAACTTAAAGTGAGAGTACAGATAATGAAGAGAGAAATATATCCACCGTTTTATGTTGAATGACAAGATTGAATAGTTGAACCACTATCTTATGCATACCGCCATTTTATGATACACGTGGCTTCTGTTTATGTGGTGAGGAGAGGATGCTTGGCATCTGTATCTGTGGTGAGGAGAGAAGCATGGCTTCTGTATCTGTGGTGAGCAGAGAAACGTGGCTTCTGTATCTGTGGTGAGGAGAGAAGCATGGCTTCTGTATCTGAGGTGAGGACAGAAGCATGGCATTTGTATCTGAGGCGAGGAGTGAAGCGTGGCTTCTGTATCTGTGGTGAGGAGACAAGCATGGCATCTATATCTGAGGTGGGGAGGGAAACGTGGCTTCTGTTTATGTGGTGAGGAGAGGATGCTTGGCATCTGTATCTGTGGTGAGGAGGGAAGCATGGCTTCTGTATCTGTGGTGAGAAGAGAAACGTGGCTTCTGTATCTGTGCTGAGAAGAGAAGCATGGCTTCTGTATCTGTGGTGAGAACAGAAACATGGCTTCTGTATCTGTGGTGAGGAGAGAAGCATGGCTTCTGTATCAGTGGTGGAAAGAGAAGCATGGCTTCTATATCGGAGGTGATAGAGAAGCATGCCATCTGTATCTGAGAGGAGAGAAGCATGGCTTTTGTATATGTGGTGTGGAGAGAAGCGTGGTTTCTGTTTCTGTGATGAGATGAGAAGCAAGGCTGGTGAAGCATGGCTTCTGTATCTGAGGTGAGGGGAGAAGCATGGTGTAACGGACCGTTTCAGCAGACAAGGGGTTAAAATCCGTTTAGGCGATATGCCCCTTTCTGAGAGACAGGCACAGCTACTGCAGAACACCAAACACCCGAACTGGATACAAAATAGCACTCCAAACTGGAACCTCGCGAATAGCTGCCAGCAGACAAACAGGAAAAGCATACAATCAGCTTACACTCCTGGCAATCAGTCTCTAACAGCATACAGGGAATCCCCCCAATAACGAGGCAAGGCTCCGTGTTGAGGGTCAAGCAGTAGTCTGACTGTACTTCAGGTACAGCCTCTTTTATTCATAAAAAACAAACATAGTACTGCCCACAGGGTTTTGAAATCCAACCAATCAATATCTTACAACACACACAATGCAAGTACAGCAACCAATCGTTCCCGCCCCCTAGAGGACCAGAAGGGAGACTGCGACACAGAACAGATACAACACATCCCCACAATGCATCATGGTTTCCTCCTCTCTGTCCTGGAGACAACCGAGGGCAATCCAATTATCTCTCAGGACAAAGGGAGATCGCCAATACACATGTGGAGACAACAGGACAGACATCACCATTTAAACACACAATGGGACAATGGCACAATGGGATAATAGAAACATACCCAGCATATTCCTCCCAAGCTGACAAGTTACACTTATTATAAATTGTTACAACTTTGTGAGGTTACATTGTCCATACATATAACTTACATCAATTTAAACAGTATAACTTGGGGACAAACCTAACCAAAATTCACCTGAATAGGTTCAGGGGTTTAAAAGTTAGTATGGGCCATAATCCTGAGGCAAGAGGCGTTTAAACAGGCCTCTCCAAAACCCAGTGGCGAGGTTGTAATCTGAGGTAAGGAGAGAAGCATGGCGTATGTATCTGAAAGGAGAGAAGCATGGATTCTGTATTTGTGGTGAGGAGAGAAGCATTGCTTCTGTATCTGAGGTAAGGAAAGAAGCGTGGTTTCTGTATCTGTAGTTAGGAGGGAAGCGTGGCGTTTGTATCTGTGCTGAGGAGAGAAGCATGGCTTCTCTTTTTGAGGTGTGGAGAGAAGCATGGATTCTCTATCTGTGGTGAGGAGGGGAACGTGGCTTCTGTATCTGAGGTAAGTAATGAAGCATGGCTTCTGTATGTGTGGTGAGGAGAGAAGCATGGCTTCTATATCGGAGGTGAGGAGAGAAGCGTGGCTTCTGTATCTGAGGTGAGGAGAGAAGCATGGCTTCTGTATCTGAGGTGAGGAGAGAAGCATGGCTTCTGTATGTGTGGTGAGGAGAGAAGCATGGCTTCTATATCGGAGGTGAGGAATGAAGCATGGCTTCTGTTTCTGAGGTGAGGAAAGAAGCATTGCTTCTGCATCTGAGGTGAGGAGAGAAGCATGTCTTCTGTATCTGAGGTGAGGAAAGAAGCGTGGCTTCTGTATCAGAGGTGATGGAGAGAATTGTGGCTTCTGTATCTAAGGTGAGGAGAAGCTTCTTTTTGAGGTGTGGAGAGAAGCATGGCTTCTGTATCTGTGGTGAAGAGAGCAGCGTGGCTTCTGTATCTGTGGTGAAGAGAGGAGCGTGGCTTCTGTATCTGTGGTAAGGAGAGAAGGATGGCTTCTGTATGTGTAATGAGGAGAGAAGTGTTGCTTATTTATATGTGGTGAGGAGAGAAGCAAGGTGTTTGTATCTGAGGTGAGGAGAGAAGCATGGCTTCTGTATCTGAGGTGAGGAGAGAAGCATGGCTTCTGTATCTGTGGTGAGGAGAGAAGCGTGGCTTCTGTATCTGTGAGGAGAGAAGCATGGCTTCTGTATCTGTGGTGAGGAGAGAAGCATGGCGTCTGTATCTGAGGTGAGGAGAGAAGCATGGCTTCTGTATCTGAGGTGAGGAGAGAAGCGTGGCTTCTGTATCTGAGGTGAGCAGAGAAGCATGGTATCTGTGTCTGAGGTGAGGAAGGAAGCGTGGCGTCTGTATCTGAGGTGAGCAGAGAAGCATGGTATCTGTGTCTGAGGTGAGGAGAGAAGCCTGGCTTCTGTATCGATGGTGAGAAGAGAAGCGTGGCTTCTGTATCTGTGGTGAGGAGAGAAACATGGCGTCTGTATCTGTGGTGAGCAGAGAAGCGTGGCTTCTGTGTCTGAGGTGAGGAGAGAAGCCTGGCTTCTGTATCGATGGTGAGAAGAGAAGCGTGGCTTCTGTATCTGTGGTGAGGAGAGAAACATTGCTTCTGTATCTGTGGTGGGAAGAGAAGCATGGCTTCTATGTTGGAGGTGATAGAGAAGCATGCCCAGGGGCGGGCTGGGCCGGGGGGCAGGGAGGCAATTGCCCCCCTGGCCGCCCTAAAAAAAACAGCCACTGGGCCGTCTTTAACAAAAAAAATGATTTTTTTAATTTTATTTTTATTCCTCAGGGCAGCACCGCCGATCACCACAGGCAGCGCGGCCCTGTATGTAATTGCGGGAGGCAGCAGTGGCGGCGGGCAGTGGAGATGACTGCTTCCATTGTGGAAGCGGTCATCTCCATATTCATCTGAATGGCAGTCCTCAGGACAGCGATACAGACGGCTGTGCTGTGGGGCAGGAGAAGGAGAGGCGTGTCCCTCCCCTGTTCTTCTGATAGGCCGCAGTCACTAATGCCTGCAGCCTATCAGAGGCCGTCTCAGGCATCGCAATGACGTCATTATCATTGCGCCGTCTGAGTCGGGCAGCGCACAGCAGGGGCACAGGCCGGAAGAGGGCTCCATCGCTGCTGATGGAGGTAAGTAGTGCTTTTTTTTTTTTCTTTGTGAGGGAAGCTGTCACTATGGCTATGGGGGAGCTGGCACTATGGGGGGAATGGCACTATGGGGGAGCTGGCACTATGGCTATGGGGGGGCTGGCACTATGGGGGCTGGCACTATGGGGGTGCTGTCACTATGGCTATGGGGAGCTGGAACTATAGGGGGCTGGCACTATGGGGGAGCTAGCTATATGGGGGGACTGGCACTATGGGGGGAGCTGGCACTATGGGGGAGCTGTCATTATGGCTATGGGGGGGCTGGCAATATGGGGGAGCTGTCACTATGGTTCTGAGGGAGCGGGCACTATGGGGGGGCTGGCACTATGGGGGGACTAGCAATATGGGGGGACTGGCACTATGGGGGGGAGCTGGCACTATGGGGGAGCTGTCACTATGGCTATGGGGGAGCTGGCACTATAGGGGGTTTTCACTATGGGGGGCTGGCACTATGGGGGAGCGAGCAATATGGGGGGCTGGCACTATAGGGAGGAGCTGGCACTATGGGGGGGGAGCTGGCACTGAGGGGAGCTGGCACTATGGGGGCATTTCTTACTGGCACATTATGGGGGGCACCATGGGGGAGAGGAGCACTATGGGGGTATCTGGGGGCTCTAAATGGGCTTTTTTAATTATTGGCACATTGTGGGGGCACTATAGGGGAGAGTGGCACTATGGGGAATCTGGTGTCACTATAGTGGCATTATTTGGGGGCACTATGGGGAAGTGGGGGCTCTAAAGGGGTCTTTTTTATTGGCACATTATGGGGGCACTATGGCATTTGGTGGCACTAAGGGGGCATTTTTTACTGGCACATTATGGGAGGCACTAGAGGGGAGAGCGGCACTATGGGGAATTATTGGGGGCACTATGGGGGAGTGGAGCACTATTGGGGCATATGGTGGCACTAAGAAGGGGCATTCTTTTACTGATACATTGTGGGGGAGAGGAGCACTATAGGGTCATCTGCTGGGGGCACTAAGAAGGGGCATTTTTTGTTACTGGCATATTATGGGGGACACTATGGGGAAGGGGGAGAGGAGCACTATGAGGGCATTTACTGGGGCACTATATAGGGGTATTTTATACTGGCATACATTATGGGGACATTAGCTCAACTGTGGGCACTAAGCGGGGGTATTTCATGTGCTGTCATATTATAGGGAGAATTATTACTACTAGGGGGTATTATGGGGAGCTTTACTACTACTGGGGGGCTATGAGGAACATGATTACTAGGGCACTATAGGGGCATTATTACTACTAAGTGTGCTCTGGCAGAGAATTATTCCTATTGGTGGGATTTTGGGGAGCACTGTTACTTTGGGGGCACCCTGGCATAGTATCAACTTAGCACAATTATTTTTGGGGGCACATTATCTTTATACTATTAGTGTCTGGGTGCAGTTATTTTTTAGAGCACTATGAGCCAATAATTGTCTAAGGGGGCACTATCTGTGTGGTAGTAGTATTTCCAGGGGGACTGTTCCTGCAGTATAGTATTGGGGGCACTATCTGTGTGGTACTAGTATAGTATTGGGGGTGGCAGGAAAGGGTGTTCAGAAGATGTGAAGATGATGGAAATGTGGGAAACTAATGACTGTTTGTCAATCTCTGCAGAGACGGGAGATGGCAGAAAAATCATCATGGCGGTCTGGTCTGAATGGAGAAGATGAGGAAAGAGAATGTCTACAACAAAGGTGACATCACTGGATGTAAGAGGTAGGGGGCGCTATGTAGGAGAGGAGATGCCCCGGCTCCTCCCCCTGACATTTGCAGAAGGAGGATTCAGAGATGGGTGAGGACGGTCAAGGGGGGCAGCAGGCCCGTGTGGCAGATGGTGGGGGGAACCACAGGCCTTGAGCAGGATCTGGGGAGGGAGGAGAGTGGAGGAGCTTCCTGGCTGCAGCCGGCTGTCTATTGTATAATGTGAAACAGGCAGTGCAGCCAGGACGCCCCCCCCCCCTCTCCGTATGATGTGTAGAGACAGGCCGCAACTATAGAATGTCAGCTGTACAGTGTTTGTTGGGAGTGGCCTATTATATGTAGGAGGGGCTTTTAATAATTGGCGGGGCTAAAATGGGCCACTTGACTGGATTTGCCCCCCAGTACTAATGCTGCCAGCCCTCCCCTGAGCATGCCATCTGTATCTGAGAGGAGAGAATATGGCTCCTGTATCTGTGGTAAGAAAAGAAGCATGGCTTCTGTATCTGTAATGAGGAGAGAAGCGTGGCTTCTGTATAGGAGCTGAGTAGAGAAGTGTGGCTTCTGTATCTGTGGAGAGGAGAAGATGCGTGGCTTCTGTATCTGAGGTGAGGAGAAGCGTGGCTTCGGTATCTGTGGAGAGAAGAGAAGCGTGGCTTCTGTATCTGGGGTGAGGAGAGAAGCCTGGCTTCTATATTTGTGGTGAGATGAGAAGCATGGCGTCTGTATCTGAAATGATGGAGAGAAGCATTGCTTTTGTATATGTGGTGTGGAAAGTTGCATGGTTTCTGTTTCTGTGATAAGGAGAGAAACGTAGCATCTGTATCTGTGGTGACGATAGAAGCGTGGCTTCTGATTCTGAGGTGAGGAGAGAAGCCTGGATTCTGTATCTGAGGAGAGAAGAGAAGCCTGGCTTCTGTATTTGAGGTGAGGAAAGAAGCATGGCGTCTGTATCTGTGGTGAGGAGAGAAGCATGGCGTCTGTATCTGTGGTGAGGAGAGAAGCATGGCTTCTGTATCTGAGGTGAGGAGAGAAGCATGGCGTCTGTATCTGTGGTGAGGAGAGAAGCATGGCGTCTGTATCTGTGGTGAGGAATGAAGCATGGCGTCTGTATCTGAGGTGAGGAGAGAAGCATGGCGTCTGTATCTGAGGTGAGGAGAGAAGCATGGCGTCTGTATCTGAGGTGAGGAGAGAAGCATGGCTTCTGTATCTGTGGTGAGGAGAGAAGCATGGTGTCTGTATCTGTGAGGAGAGAAGCATGGCGTCTGTATCTGTGGTGAGGAGAGAAGCATGGCATCTGTATCTGTGGTGAGGAGAGAAGCATGGCGTCTGTATCTGTGGTGAGGAGAGAAGCATGGTGTCTGTATCTGTGAGGAGAGAAGCATGGCGTCTGTATCTGAGGTGAGGAGAGAAGCATGGCGTCTGTATCTGAGGTGAGGAGAGAAGCCTGGCTTCTGTATCTGAGGTGAGGAGAGAAGCATGGCTTCTGTATCTGAGGTGAGGAGAGAAGCCTGGCTTCTGTATGTGTGGTGAGGAGAGAAGCATGGCGTCTGTATCTGAGGTGAGGAGAGAAGCATGGCTTCTGTATCTGTGGTGAGGAGAGAAGCATGGCGTCTGTATCTGTGAGGAGAGAAGCATGGCCTCTGTATCTGAGGTGAGGAGAGAAGCATGGCGTCTGTATCTGTGGTGAGGAGAGAAGCATGGCGTCTGTATCTGTGGTGAGGAGAGAAGCATGGCGTCTGTATCTGAGGTGAGGAGAGAAGCATGGCTTCTGTATCTGTGGTGAGGAGAGAAGCATGGCGTCTGTATCTGTGAGGAGAGAAGCATGGCCTCTGTATCTGAGGTGAGGAGAGAAGCATGGCGTCTGTATCTGTGGTGAGGAGAGAAGCATGGCTTCTGTATCTGAGGTGAGGAGAGAAGCATGGTGTCTGTATCTGTGAGGAGAGAAGCATGGCGTCTGTATCTGTGGTGAGGAGAGAAGCATGGCGTCTGTATCTGAGGTGAGGAGAGAAGCGTTGCTTCTGTATCTGAGGTGAGGAGAGAAGCATGGCTTCTCTATCTGTGGTGAGGAGAGAAGCATGGCGTCTGTATCTGAGGTGAGGAGAGAAGCATGGCTTCTGTATCTGTGGTGAGGAGAGAAGCATGGCGTCTGTATCTGAGGTGAGGAGAGAAGCATGGCTTCTGTATCTGAGGTGAGGACAGAAGCATGGCGTTTGTATCTAAGGTGAGGAGAAAAGCATGGCGTCTGTATCTGAGGTGAGGAGAGAAGCATGGCTTCTGTATCTGTGGTAAGGAGAGAAGCATGGCGTTTGTATCTAAGGTGAGGAGAAAAGCATGGCTTTTGTATCTGTGTTGAGTAGGGAAGCATGGCTTCTGTATCTGTGGTGAGGAGAGAAGCATGGCTTATGTATCTGTGGTGAGGAGAGAAGCATGGCGTCTGTATCTGAGGTGAGGAGAGAAGCATGGCGTTTGTATCTAAGGTGAGGAGAAAAGCATGGCTTCTGTATCTGTGGTGAGAAGAAAAACATGGCTTCTATATTGGAGGTGATAGAGAAGCATGCCAACTGTATCTGAGAGGAGAGAAGCGTGGATTCTGTATCTGTGGTGAGGTGAGAAGCATGGCTTCTGATTCTGAGGTGAGGAGAGCAGCCTGGATTCTGTATCTGAGGAGAGAAGAGAAGCCTGGCTTCTGTATTTGAGGTGAGGAAAGAAGCATGGCGTCTGTATCTGTGGTGAGGAGAGAAGCATGGCGTCTGTATCTGAGGTGAGGAGAGAAGCATGGCGTCTGTATCTGAGGTGAGGAGAGAAGCATGGCGTCTGTATCTGAGGTGAGGAGAGAAGCATGGCTTCTGTATCTGTGGTGAGGAGAGAAGCATGGCTTCTGTATCTGTGGTGAGGAGAGAAGCATGGCGTCGGTATCTGAGGTGAGGAGAGAAGCATGGCGTCTGTATCTGTGGTGAGGAGAGAAGCATGGTGTCTGTATCTGTGAGGAGAGAAGCATGGCTTCTGTATTTGAGGTGAGGAAAGAAGCATGGCGTCTGTATCTGTGGTGAGGAGAGAAGCATGGCGTCTGTATCTGAGGTGAGGAGAGAAGCATGGCGTCTGTATCTGAGGTGAGGAGAGAAGCATGGCGTCTGTATCTGAGGTGAGGAGAGAAGCATGGCTTCTGTATCTGTGGTGAGGAGAGAAGCATGGCTTCTGTATCTGTGGTGAGGAGAGAAGCATGGCGTCTGTATCTGAGGTGAGGAGAGAAGCATGGCGTCTGTATCTGAGGTGAGGAGAGAAGCATGGCGTCTGTATCTGAGGTGAGGAGAGAAGCATGGCTTCTGTATCTGTGGTGAGGAGAGAAGCGTGGCTTCTGTATCTGTGGTGAGGAGAGAAGCATGGCGTCGGTATCTGAGGTGAGGAGAGAAGCATGGCTTCTGTATCTGTGGTGAGGAGAGAAGCATGGTGTCTGTATCTGTGAGGAGAGAAGCATGGCGTCTGTATCTGTGGTGAGGAGAGAAGCATGGCGTCTGTATCTGTGGTGAGGAGAGAAGCATGGTGTCTGTATCTGTGAGGAGAGAAGCATGGCGTCTGTATCTGAGGTGAGGAGAGAAGCATGGCTTCTGTATCTGAGGTGAGGAGAGAAGCATGGCGTCTGGAGGGGCCCCCCCAGAGCGTATAGCTTGGGGGGCACATGGTGGCAGGGGCACTAGAGTAATTTTATTAAAGAATTTAAGGTTTTTTTGGGTTAAAAGGATGGTTTTTTTGGTGTTTCTCTGTCTCCCCCCCCCCCCCCTCCCCTGTTTCTTTTACTTCAAATTCTAGGTATCCTGACAGGAATCCAGCTTGGGCTGGTTCCCTTAGTGATCTGCCTGGATACGGGATGCTGGGAACAGCTGTCGGGATTGGCCAGCTGTTTCTGAAGCGGGAAATGCTGAACAGCTGATTGGCAGCTGTCAGATTTGAGCGGGAATCAGCGTGGATAAATTGACAGCGCACAGGTGCCCAGCTGTCAGTTCAAGTGGAGCAGCCTGAAAGGAGCAGCGCCCCGCCCTCCCTCCCCCTTTTTTATCGTCGTGTTGCTTATCTTGGGGGTGATCGGTCACCCAGCTCGTGCTGGGTGGACTTAATGGTCCATAAAGAGTTAATGAGTTTTGAAGTATTTATTCAAATTATTTATATTTTATGGTTGGTTATTTATTGGTATTTAATGATTCAATATTTGGTTTATTTGGTATGATAAATTGGTAAAACCCCAAATAAAGCAACACGGCCTATTTCTTCCAAACTGATTTGTCTCATGTTCATTTATTTATTTGGTAAAAGTTATAGGTTCAGTAAAATGTGTCCTCTGCCACCCATGTATCTGAGGTGAGGAGAGAAGCATGGCTTCTGTATCTGTGGTGAGGAGAGAAGCATGGTGTCTGTATCTGTGAGGAGAGAAGCATGGCTTCTGTATCTGAGGTGAGGAGAGAAGCATGGCTTCTGTATCTGTGGTGAGGAGAGAAGCATGGTGTCTGTATCTGTGAGGAGAGAAGCATGGCTTCTGTATCTGTGGTGAGGAGAGAAGCATGGCTTCTGTATCTGAGGTGAGGAGAGAAGCCTGGCTTCTGTATCTGAGGTGAGGAGAGAAGCATGGCTTCTGTATCTGTGGTGAGGAGAGAAGCATGGCTTCTGTATCTGTGAGGAGAGAAGCATGGCGTCTGTATCTGAGGTGAGGAGAGAAGCATGGCGTTTGTATCTAAGGTGAGGAGAAAAGCATGGCGTCTGTATCTGAGGTGAGGAGAGAAGCATGGCGTTTGTATCTAAGGTGAGGAGAAAAGCATGGCTTTTGTATCTGTGTTGAGTAGGGAAGCATGGCTTCTGTATCTGTGGTGAGAAGAAAAACATGGCTTCTGTATCTGTGGTGAGAAGAGAAGCATGGCTTCTATATTGGAGGTGATAGAGAAGCAAGCCAACTGTATCTGAGAGGAGAGAAGCGTGGATTCTGTATCTGTGGTGAGGAGAGAAGAATGGCTTCTGTGTTTGTAGTGAGGAGAGAAGAATGGCTTCTGTGTTTGTGGTGAGGAGAGAAGCATGGCATCTGTATCTGAGGTAAGGAGAAAAGCATGGCGTCTGTATCTGATGTAAAGAGAGAAGCATGATGTTGGTATCTAAGGTATAAAGAGAAAAGTGGCTTCTGTATCTGAGGTGAGGAGAGAAGCCTGGCTTCTGTATTTCAGGTGAGGAGAGAAGCATAACGTCTGTGTCTAATTTGAGGAGAGAAGCATGGTGTCTGTACCTGACATGAGAAACGTGGCTTCTGTTTTTGTGGTAAGGAAAGAAGCATGTATTTTGTATATGTGGTGTGGAGAGAAGCGTGGATTCTGTGATGAGGAGAGAATTGTGGCGTCTGTATCTGAGGTAAGGAGAGAAGCATGGCGTCTGTATCTGATGTAAAGAGAGAAGCATGATGTTGGTATCTAAGGTGTGAAGAGAAAAGTGGCTTCTGTTTCTGTGGTGAGGAGAGAAGCGTGGCCTCTGTTTTTATGGTAAGGAAACAAACTTGGCTTCTGTATCTATGGTGAGGAGAGAAGCATGGTTTCTATAGCGGAGGTGATAGAGAAGCCTGGCTTCTGTATCTGAGAGGAGAGAAGCATGACATCTGTATCTGTGGTGAAGAGAGAAGCTTGGCTTCTGTATCTGTGGTGAAGAGAGAAGCGTGGCCTCTGTTTTTGTGGTAAGGAGAGAAGCATGGCTTCTGTATCTGTGGTGAGGACAGAAGCATGGCGTCTGTATCTTTGGCAATGTGAGATGTGTGGCTTCTTTATCTGTGGCAAGAAAAGAAACGTGGCTTCTGTATCTGTGGTGAGGAGAGAAGCATGGCTTCTGTATCTGTGGTGATGAAGAGAAGCATGGCTTCTGTATATGTGGTGAGGAGAGTAGCGTAGTTTCTGTATCTGTGGTGAGGAGAGAAGCGTGGCTTCCGTATCTGAGGTGAGGAGAAGCGTGGGTTCGTTATCTTGGTGAAAAGAGAAGCGTGACTTCTGTATCTGGGGTGAGGAGAGAAACGTGGTTTCTATATCTGTGGTGAGGTGAGAAGCGTGGCTTTTGTATCTGAAATGATGGAGAGAAGCATGGCTTTTGAATATGTGGTGTGGAGAGAAGCTTGGTTTCTGTGATGAGGAGAGAAGCGTGGCATCTGTATCTGTGGTGACGATAGAAGCGTGGCTTCTGTATCTGAGGTGAGGAGAGCAACCTGGCTTCTGTATCTGAGGAGAGAAGAGAAGCCTGGCTTCTGTATTTGAGGCAAGGAGAGAAGCATGGCGTCTGTGTCTAATTTGAGGAGAGAAGCATGGTGTCTGTACCTGACATGAGAAACGTGGCTTCTGTTTTTGTGGTAAGGAAAGAAGCTTGGCTTCTGTATCTGAGGTGTGGAGAGAAGCATGGCTTTTTTATCTGTGGTGAGGAGAGAAGCTTTGATTTTGTTTCTGAAATGATGGTGAGAAGCATGGATTTTGTATATGTGGTGTGGAGAGAAGCGTGGATTCTGTGATAAGGAGAGAATTGTGGCGTCTGTATCTGAGGTAAGGAGAGAAGCATGGCATCTGTATCTGAGGTAAGGAGAGAAGCATGGCGTCTGTTACTGATGTAAAGAGAGAAGCATTATGTTGGTATCTAAGGTGTGAAGAGAAAAGTGGCTTCTGTTTCTGTGGTGAGGAGAGAAGCGTGGCCTCTGTTTTTTTGGTAAGGAAAGAAGCTTGGCTTCTGTATCTATGGTGAGGAGAAAAGCATGGTTTCTATATCGGAGGTGATAGAGAAGCCTGGCTTCTGTATCTGAGAGGAGAGAAGCTTGGCTTCTGTATCTATGGTGAGGAGAGAAGCATGGTTTCTATATCGGAGGTGATAGAGAAGCATGCCATCTGTATCTGTGGTGAAGAGAGAAGCTTGGCTTCTGTATCTGTGGTGAAGAGAGAAGCGTGGCCTCTGTTTTTGTGGTAAGGAGAGAAGCATGGCTTCTGTATCTGTGGTGAGGACAGAAGCATGGCGTCTGTATCTTTGGCAATGTGAGATGTGTGGCTTCTTTATCTGTGGTAATATAAGAAACGTGGCTTCTGTATCTGTGGTGAGGAGAGAAGTGTGGCATCTGTATCTGTGGTGAGGGGAGAAGCATGGCTTCTGTATCTGTGGTGATGAAGAGAAGCATGGCTTCTGTATATGTGGTGAGGAGAGTAGCATATTTTCTGTATCTGTGGTGAGGAGAGAAGCGTGGCTTCTATATCTGAGGTGAGGAGAAGCGTGGGTTTGTTATCTTGGTGAAAAGAGAAGCGTGGCTTCTGTATCTGAGGTGGGGAGAGAAGCATGGCTTTTATATCTGTGGTGAGGAGAGAAGCTTTGCTTTTGATTCTGAAATGATGGTGAGAAGCATGGATTTTGTATATGTGGTGTGGAGAGAAGCGTGGATTCTGTGATAAGGAGAGAATTGTGGCGTCTGTATCTGAGGTAAGGAGAGAAGCATGGCATCTGTATCTGAGGTAAGGAGAGAAGCATGGCGTCTGTTACTGATGTAAAGAGAGAAGCATTATGTTGGTATCTAAGGTGTGAAGAGAAAAGTGGCTTCTGTTTCTGTGGTGAGGAGAGAAGCGTGGCCTCTGTTTTTTTGGTAAGGAAAGAAGCTTGGCTTCTGTATCTATGGTGAGGAGAAAAGCATGGTTTCTATATCGGAGGTGATAGAGAAGCCTGGCTTCTGTATCTGAGAGGAGAGAAGCTTGGCTTCTGTATCTATGGTGAGGAGAGAAGCATGGTTTCTATATCGGAGGTGATAGAGAAGCATGCCATCTGTATCTGTGGTGAAGAGAGAAGCTTGGCTTCTGTATCTGTGGTGAAGAGAGAAGCGTGGCCTCTGTTTTTGTGGTAAGGAGAGAAGCATGGCTTCTGTATCTGTGGTGAGGACAGAAGCATGGCGTCTGTATCTTTGGCAATGTGAGATGTGTGGCTTCTTTATCTGTGGTAATATAAGAAACGTGGCTTCTGTATCTGTGGTGAGGAGAGAAGTGTGGCATCTGTATCTGTGGTGAGGGGAGAAGCATGGCTTCTGTATCTGTGGTGATGAAGAGAAGCATGGCTTCTGTATATGTGGTGAGGAGAGTAGCGTATTTTCTGTATCTGTGGTGAGGAGAGAAGCGTGGCTTCTATATCTGAGGTGAGGAGAAGCGTGGGTTTGTTATCTTGGTGAAAAGAGAAGCGTGGCTTCTGTATCTGAGGTGGGGAGAGAAGCATGGCTTTTATATCTGTGGTGAGGAGAGAAGCTTTGCTTTTGATTCTGAAATGATGGTGAGAAGCATGGATTTTGTATATGTGGTGTTGAGAGAAGCGTGGATTCTGTGATGAGGAGAGAAGTGTGGCTTCTGTATCTGTGGTAAGGAGAGAAGCATGGCTTCTGTATCTGTGGTGAGGAGAGAAGCATGGCGTCTGTATCTGTGGTGAGGAGAGAAGCCTGGCTTCTATATCGGAGGTGATAGAGAAGCATTCCATCTGTATCCGAGAGGAGAGTAGCATGGATTCTGTATCTGTGGTAAGGAGAGAAGCATGGCTTCGGTATCTGTGGTAATAAGAGATGCGTGGCTTTATATGTGGTAATAAAAGTATCGTGGTTTCTGTATCTATGGTGAGGAGAGAAGCAAGGCGTCTGTTTTGGAGCTGAGTAGAGAAGCATGGCTTCTGTATCTGTGGTGAGGAGAGAAGTATGGCTTCTGTATCTGTGGTGAGGAGAGAAGCCTGGCTTCTGTATCTGTGGTGAGAAGAGTAGCATAGTTTCTGTATCTGTGGTGAGTAGAGAAGCGTGGCTTCTGTATCTGAGGTAAGGAGAAGCGTGGCTTCGGTATCTATGGTAAGGAGAAAAGCGTGGCTTCTGTATCTGGGGTGAGAAGAGAAGCCTGGCTTCTAAATCTGTCGTGAGGTGAGAAGAGTGGCTTTTGTATATGAAATAATGGAGAGAAGCATGGCTTTTGTATATGTGGTATGGAGAGAAGCGTGTTTTTTGTTTCTGTGATGAGGAGAGAAGCGTGGCATCTTTATCTGTAGTGATGATAGAAGCGTGGCTTCTGTATCTAAGGTGTGGAGAGCAGTCTGGCTTCTGTATTTGAGGTGAGGAGAGAAGCATGGCGTCTGTACCTAAGGTGAGAAGAGAAGCATGGTGGCTGTATCTGAGGTGAGAAGCGTGGCTTCTGTAACTGTGGTGAAAAGTGAAGCATGGCGTCTATATCTGAGGTGGGGAGAGAAACGTGGCTTCTGTTTCTGTGGTGAGGAAAAGAGCTTGGCTTCTGTATCTGAGGTGAGCAGAAAAGCATGGCTTTTGTATCTGTGGTGAGGAGAGAAGCATGGCTTATGTATCTGAAATGATGGTGAGAAGCATGGCTTTTGTATATGTGGCGTGGAGAGAAGCGTGGTTTCTATGATGAGGAGAGAAGCATGGCTTCTGTCTCTGTGGTGAGGAGAGAAGCATGGCTTCTGTCTCTGTGGTGAGGAGAGAAGCCTGGCTTCTGTATCTGTGGTGAGGGGAAGAAGCCATGGCTTCTGTATCTGTGGTGATGGAGAGAAGCATGGCTTCTTTATATGTGGTGAGAAAAGTAGCATAGTTTCTGTATCTGTGGTGAGTAGAGAAGCGTGGATTCTGTATCTGAGGTGAGGAGAAGCGTGGCTTCGGTATCTGTGGTGAGGAGAGAAGAGTGGGTTCTGTATCTGTGGTGAGGTGAGAAGCGTGGCTTCTGTATCTGAAATGATGGAGAGAAGCATTGCTTTTGTATGTGGTGTGGAGAGAAGTGTGGTTTCTGTATCTGTGGTGAGCAGAGAAGCGTGGCTTCTGTATCTTTGGTGAGGAGGGAAGCCTGGCTTCTGTATCTGTGGTGAGCAGAGAAGCGTGGCTTCTGTATCTTTGGTGAGGAGAGAAGCATGGCTTTTGTATCTCTGATGAAGAGACAAGCATGGCTCCTGTATCTGTGGTGAGGAAAGAAGGTTGGCTTCTGTATCTGTGGTTAGAAGAGAAGCATGGCGTCTGTATCTGAGGTGAGGAGAGAAGCATGGTGGCTGTATCTGAGGTGAGAAGCGTGGCTTCTGTAACTGTGGTGAAAAGTGAAGCATGGCGTCTATATCTGAGGTGGGGAGAGAAACGTGGCTTCTGTTTCTGTGGTGAGGAAAAGAGCTTGGCTTCTGTATCTGAGGTGAGCAGAAAAGCATGGCTTTTGTATCTGTGGTGAGGAGAGAAGCATGGCTTATGTATCTGAAATGATGGTGAGAAGCATGGCTTTTGTATATGTGGCGTGGAGAGAAGCGTGGTTTCTATGATGAGGAGAGAAGCATGGCTTCTGTCTCTGTGGTGAGGAGAGAAGCATGGCTTCTGTCTCTGTGGTGAGGAGAGAAGCCTGGCTTCTGTATCAGTGGTGAGGGGAAGAAGCCATGGCTTCTGTATCTGTGGTGATGGAGAGAAGCATGGCTTCTTTATATGTGGTGAGAAAAGTAGCATAGTTTCTGTATCTGTGGTGAGTAGAGAAGCGTGGATTCTGTATCTGAAATGATGGAGAGAAGCATTGCTTTTGTATATGTGGTGTGGAGAGAAGTGTGGTTTCTGTATCTGTGGTGAGCAGAGAAGCGTGGCTTCTGTATCTTTGGTGAGGAGGGAAGCCTGGCTTCTGTATCTGTGGTGAGCAGAGAAGCGTGGCTTCTGTATCTTTGGTGAGGAGAGAAGCATGGCTTTTGTATCTCTGATGAAGAGACAAGCATGGCTCCTGTATCTGTGGTGAGGAGAGAAGCATGGCTTCTGTATCTGTGGTTAGAAGAGAAGCGTGGCTTCTGTATCTGAGGTGAGGAGAGAAGCATGGCGTCTGTATCTGAGGTGAGGAGAGAAGCCTGGCTTTTGTATCTGTGGTGAGATAACAAGCATGGCTTCTTTATCTGTGGTGAGGAGAGGAGAATGGCTTTTGTATCTGTTGTGAGATGAGAAGCATGGCTTCTGTATCTGTGGTGAGGAGAGAAGCATGGCGTCTGTATCTGAGGCTCAGGAGAGAAGCATGGCGTCTGTATCTGAGGTGAGGAGAGAAGCATGGCGTCTGTATCTGAGGTGAGGAGAGAAGCATGGCTTCTGTATCTGTGGTGAGGAGAGAAGCATGGCGTCTGTGTCTGAGGTGAGGAGAGAAGCATGGCGTCTGTATCTGAGGTGAGGAGAGAAGCGTGGCTTCTGTATCTGTGGTGAGGAGAGAAGCATGGCGTCTGTGTCTGAGGTGAGGAGCGAAGCATGGCGTCTGTATCTGTGGTGAGGAGAGAAGCATGGCGTCTGTGTCTGAGGTGAGGAGAGAAGCGTGGCTTCTGTATCTGAGGTGAGGAGAGAAGCGTGGCTTCTGTATCTGAGGTGAGGAGAGAAGCATGGCGTCTGTATCTGAGGTGAGGAGAGAAGCATGGCTTCTGTATCTGTGGTGAGGAGAGAAGCATGGCTTCTGTATCTGTGGTGAGGAGAGAAGCATGGCGTCTGTGTCTGAGGTGAGGAGAGAAGCATGGCGTCTGTATCTGAGGTGAGGAGAGAAGCATGGCGTCTGTATCTGTGGTGAGGAGAGAAGCATGGCGTCTGTGTCTGAGGTGAGGAGAGAAGCATGGCATCTGTATCTGAGGTGAGGAGAGAAGCGTGGCTTCTGTATCTGAGGTGAGGAGAGAAGCATGGCGTCTGTATCTGAGGTGAGGAGAGAAGCATGGCTTCTGTATCTGTGATTAGAAGAGAAGCATGGCTTCTGTATCTGAGGTGAGGAGAGAAGTATGGCTTCTGTATCTGTGGTGAGAACAGAAACATGGTTTCTGTATCTGTAGTGAGTAGAGAAGCATGGCTTCTGTGTCTGTGGTAAGAAGAGAAGCGTGGCTTCTGTATCTGTGATTAGAAGAGAAGCGTGGCTTCTGTATCTGTGATTAGAAGAGAAGCGTGGCTTCTGTATCTGTGATTAGAAGAGAAGCATGGCTTTGTTGGTGAGGAGGATAAGTTTCCTGCTCCTACTCCAATATGTCCATCCTGCCATATCTCCCACCGCCGTCCTCCTGTCCTGGCTGTTAGGCAGCTGTCTGCAGCTGGGTCCCTCCTCCACTGATCCCAGCAGACAGACAGACAGACAGCAAGTTCTAATCTTCACTTTTATTATTCCAGGTTTAGTGTTCCTTTAAAGAGGTTCTCCAGGATTGTGATATTGACGGCTATGTTCAGGATAGGTCTGATCAGCCGCATGAAGAGGCTGCAGCGCTCTCTGAGTTAAATGTGATGCTACTTTCATCAGTGACGTGGCCTGGGTGTATATTTTTTAAGTAAATGGGTTGATGTGTAGTACCAAGCACAGCCACTATGCAATGGTTGGCGCTTTGCTTTGTGGCACTCACTGGAGCCATGGATTCCTTAAGCAGCTCATTGAAGGGGTGCTGGCAGTTGGACCCCCATTAATAGCATAGGAAAATCCTGGAGAACCCCTTTTAGGCCCCGCTTACAGGATGGCTGAGACTGCACACAGTGACATACAATGACATGTTAAAATCTGATGCTGATGGTAGGATACAAGGCATAGCAATGGTGGAGCAAGAACAATCAGCGGTGCATCATACATTCACATGACAAGGGATTTCTCGTCCAGGGACTGCCGGGGGCGCTCTAGACGTCTACAGACACCACAATAACATTCACAAGGCCTGTAGCACATAATGTGTGGTTCTGGTCCTCAAATAGTCTTTACAGTCCATTGGCAGTCCAGCACCATCAGTTGGGTAACGTGTCCAGTCCTAAGGAAGCCGCGTGTTGCTTCGCACGGAGCCTCAAATTTTCAATACTTGTGGTTTTGCTGTTGAGACTTGGAAGGGTCCCGGGACTCTGCAGAATGGGAGAGGACCAGACCTGCTGAGCATGGGACAAAGACTGGTAGTACGACTGACAGTGCAAGGTGCTGAGTGGTGCCATTCCCACATTCATGCCCAGGTATGGCACAGCTGGTGGACTGGCCATATCAAAAGACGAGTAATGCACCAGGTTGTTGGCTGCCATGTGTTGCCGGAACTGTTCTTGCAGGCGGAACAAGCTTAGCGGAGAGGATGAGTAGGAATGAGTCGGAGGAAGACAATTACTGGAACTTGGGGCCACAGTACTGCTGCCCGGGGACTCTGCAACAGAACAAACCCTCAGTTATTACCATACACACAATGCCTTCTATATCGCTGCTCTGGGTGTGGTGAATGCCAGGGGTCTATATGGTGCTTAATATACCATCACATAGAGAGGTTGTCAGCCGAAATAGTGGACTCTTAATATCCCGTCACATAAAGACGTTGTGAGCCGAAATGGTGGACTCTTAATATCCTGTCACATAGAGAGGTCATGAGCCGACATGGCGGACTCTTAATATCCCGTCATATAGAGACGTTGTGAGCCGACATGGCGGACTCTTAATATCCCGTCGCATAGAGACGTCGTCAGCCGACATGGCGGACTCTTAATATCCCGTCATATAGAGACGTCGTCAGCCGACATGGCGGACTCTTAATATCCTGTCACATAGAGACGTCGTCCGCCGACATGGTGGACTCTTAATATCCTGTCACATAGAGAGGTCATGAGCCGACATGGCGGACTCCTAATATCCCGTCACATAGAGAGGTCATGAGCCGACATGGCGGACTCTTAATATCCCATCACATAGAGACGTCATCAGCCGACATGGCGGACTCTGAATATCCCGTCACATAGAGAGGTCGTGAGCCGTCATGGCGGACTCCTAATATCCCGTCACATAGAGAGGTCATGAGCCGTCATGGCGGACTCTGAATATCCCGTCACATAGAGACGTCGTCAGCCGACATGGCGGACTCTTAATATCCCGTCACATATAGACGTCGTGAGCCATCATGGCGGACTCCTAATATCCCGTCACATAGAGAGGTCATGAGCCGACATGGCGGACTCCTAATATCCCGTCACATAGAGACGTTGTGAGCCGACATGGCGGACTCCTAATATCCCGTCACATAGAGAGGTCATGAGCCGACATGGCGGACTCCTAATATCCCGTCACATAGAGAGGTCATGAGCCGACATGGCGGACTCTTAATATCCCATCACATAGAGACGTCATCAGCCGACATGGCGGACTCCTAATATCCCGTCACATAGAGAGGTCATGAGCCGTCATGGCGGACTCTGAATATCCCGTCACATAGAGAGGTCGTGAGCCGTCATGGCGGACTCCTAATATCCCGTCACATAGAGAGGTCATGAGCCGTCATGGCGGACTCTGAATATCCCGTCACATAGAGACGTCGTCAGCCGACATGGCGGACTCTTAATATCCCGTCATATAGAGACGTCATCAGCCGACATGATGGACTCTTAATATCCTGTCACATAGAGAGGTCGTGAGCCGTCATGGCGGACTCCTAATATCCCGTCACATAGAGAGGTCGTGAGCCGTCATGGCGGACTCTTAATATCCCGTCACATATAGACGTCGTGAGCCGACATGGCGGACTCTGAATATCCCGTCACATAGAGAGGTCGTGAGCCGTCATGGCGGACTCCTAATATCCCGTCACATAGAGAGGTCATGAGCCGTCATGGCGGACTCTGAATATCCCGTCACATAGAGAGGTCGTCAGCCGACATGGCGGACTCTTAATATCCTGTCACATAGAGACGTCGTCAGCCGACATGGCGGACTCTTAATATCCCGTCACATAGAGACGTCGTGAGCCGTCATGGCGGACTCCTAATATCCCGTCACATAGAGAGGTCGTGAGCCGACATGGCGGACTCCTAATATCCCGTCACATAGAGAGGTCATGAGCCGTCATGGCGGACTCCTAATATCCCGTCACATAGAGAGGTCGTGAGCCGTCATGGCGGACTCTGAATATCCCGTCACATAGAGAGGTCGTGAGCCGTCATGGCGGACTCCTAATATCCCGTCACATAGAGAGGTCGTGAGCCGTCATGGCGGACTCTTAATATCCCGTCACATATAGACGTCGTGAGCCGACATGGCGGACTCTGAATATCCCGTCACATAGAGAGGTCGTGAGCCGTCATGGCGGACTCCTAATATCCCGTCACATAGAGAGGTCATGAGCCGTCATGGCGGACTCTGAATATCCCGTCACATAGAGAGGTCGTGAGCCGTCATGGCGGACTCTGAATATCCCGTCACATAGAGAGGTCGTGAGCCGTCATGGCGGACTCCTAATATCCCGTCACATAGAGAGGTCGTGAGCCGTCATGGCGGACTCCTAATATCCCGTCACATAGTGACATTGTGCAGAGTCTCCATTGCACCAGATCCTTTGTGTCACTCACCTGTTTTGGGACTTGCTCTCTTATAGTTGGGGACTTTGGATTCTGAGGGTGAAGGTTTTGCGGTTTCTTCCTCCTGCGGGCCCCTGGACTCCTCCTCTTTGTCGGTTTGCTCCTCGGCTGCAGACTCGCTGGCGGACTGATCGGATAGTGCTGAGTTCAGCTCCGGTTTGCCGGACTTGGAGTCACAGCTGGGCGTTGCAGGCTCCGCAGGGGCGGAATCAAGTTTGGCCTCACTGCTCCCTGTTTCAGAGTCTTTGTGTTTCTGTAGTTGCTCTTTCTGGAGACTTCGCTGCTTCTTGCGGAATTTGGCTCTTCTATTCTTAAACCAAACCTGCAATGTAATAAGACTCAGTATGTTCACTTGGTACATCACACGTAGCGTACATCACACATAGAGTACATCACACGTAGATCACACATAGCGTACATCATAGATAGCGTACATCACACGTAGATCACACATAGCGTATATCGCACATAGCATACATCGCACATAGCGTACATCGCACGTAGATCACACATAGCGTACATCGCACATAGAGTACATCGCACATAGCGTACATCGCACATAGCGTACATCACACATAGAGTACATCACACATAGCGTATATCGCACATATCGTATATCGCCCATAGCGTACATCACACATAACGTACAAAGCGTACATCGCACACAGAGTACATCTAGCGTACATCGCACATAGCGTACATCACACATAGCGTACAGCGCACATAGAGTACATCACACATAGCGTACATCACACATAGCGTACATCACACATAGCGTACATCACACATAACGTACATCACACATAAATTACACATAATGTACATCACACATAGATTACACATAATGTACATCACATGTAGGTCACACATAGCGTACATCGCACATAGCGTACATCGCATGTAGATCACACATAGGGTACATCAGAAGTAGATCACACATAGCATACATCACACAGCGTACATCAAACGTAGATCACATATAGCGTGCATCACACATATCATACATAGTGTACATCAGCATACATTACATATCAAACACAGCATAAATCACACAGTACACATCCCACATGGCATACATAATAAATAGCACACATCAGACATACAATACACCGCACACAGTAATCATTATACACGCTCCACTTCCTAGCGGTCAGCTGTCACGGCCGGGGTGTACCTGCACTCTGGCCTCAGGTAGGTTGGTGCACATGGCCAGTCTCTCCCGCATCACTACATCAGGATAGTGCGTCTTCTGGAAAGTCTTCTCCAGAGCTTCCAGCTGCTGCGCAGTGAACGCCGTGCGACTCCGGCGCTGTTTGCGATGCTGGGACCCGTATCGGGCTTCCAGGATGATGTCTTGAAATGTACAGCCGTTGGAAGATAAAATGGGCCAATTTAATTACAGGAAGAGACTGATGACTTCTGCTAGCTGACAACACCCAGGCCCCACCATCTTACCAGCAAGTCTCTCTGCCAGGGTCAGCGCGTGCACCGAGGGGCGGTAGTCGGGCGTATGCTGCGCCTGCTGTGCTGCCTGCTGGTGCAGGTTGTACATGGCACTGAGCGAGTTCATAGCGTGCAGGGAATATCCATTCACCCCATAATGCTGCATGGCTGCACCTCCTGGGGAGAGACAAGTATAACCGTGATCAGGGAAACATGACTGCCGCAGAAGAGTGTCAGCTCATAGGGCTAGTCATAGTTACCATAATATACTAGGGTCCCCAATGTGCCTGCAGGGAACCCCATTATCCAACATCTACAGCAGGTTTCAGAGTGACTGGTGCCAGAAGGGACTTCATCATACAAGACATACACTGAAAACGCCAAGACACCTGCTGTCACCGGGACCACCCAAACACCTGCATCCACCGAGACCACCCAAACACCTGCTGTCACCAGGACCACTCAAACACCTGCATCCACGAGACCTCCCAAACAACTGCCGTCACCGAGATCACCCAAACACCTGCATCCACCGAGACCATCCAAACACCTGCTGTCACCAGGACCACTCAAACACCTGCATCCACCGAGACCACCCAAACACCTGCAGTCACCGAGATCACCCAAACACCTGCATCCACTGAGACCATCCAAACCCCTGCAGTCACCAAGACCACCCAAACACCTGCATCCACCGAAACCACCCAAACACCTGCATCCACCGAGACCTCCCAAACACCTGCAGTCACCTGCTGTCACCAAGATCACCCAAACCCCTGCAGTCACCGAGATCACCCAAACACCTGCATCCACCGAGACCATCCAAACCCCTGCAGTCACCAAGACCACACAAACACCTGCATCCACCGAGACCACCCAAACACCTGCATCCACCGAGACCACCCAAACACCTGCATCCACCGAGACCACCCAAACACCTGCAGTCACCTGCTGTCACCAAGATCACCCAAACACCTGCATCCACCGAGACCATCCAAACACCTGCTGTCACCAGGACCACTCAAACACCTGCATCCACCGAGACCACCCAAACACCTGCAGTCACCGAGATCACCCAAACACCTGCATCCACTGAGACCATCCAAACCCCTGCAGTCACCAAGACCACCCAAACACCTGCATCCACCGAAACCACCCAAACACCTGCATCCACCGAGACCTCCCAAACACCTGCAGTCACCAAGATCACCCAAACACCTGCATCCACCGAAACCACCCAAACACCTGCATCCACCGAGACCTCCCAAACACCTGCATCCACCGAAACCACCCAAACACCTGCATCCACCGAGACCTCCCAAACACCTGCATCCACCGAGACCACCCAAACACCTGCATCCACCAAGACCACCCAAACACCTGCATCCACCGAAACCACCCAAACACCTGCATCCACCGAGACCTCCCAAACCCCTGCAGTCACCAAGACCACCCAAACACCTGCATCCACCGAAACCACCCAAACACCTGCATCCACCGAGACCTCCCAAACACCTGCATCCACCGAAACCACCCAAACACCTGCATCCACCGAGACCTCCCAAACACCTGCTGTCACCAAGATCACCCAAACCCCTGCAGTCACCGAGATCACCCAAACACCTGCATCCACCGAGACCATCCAAACCCCTGCAGTCACCAAGACCACACAAACACCTGCATCCACCGAGACCACCCAAACACCTGCATCCACCGAGACCACCCAAACACCTGCATCCACCGAGACCACCCAAACACCTGCAGTCACCTGCTGTCACCAAGATCACCCAAACACCTGCAGTCACTGAGACAACCCAAACACCAACTGTCAATGAGACCACCCAAATGCGGGCTGTCACCGAGACCACCCAAACACCTGCTGTCACTGAAACCATAACTTTTCAACAGCGCTGTACAGACATTCCCATCACTTATATATCACTGACATATTCCACAGCGCTGTACAGACATTCTCATCCCTGATATATCACTGACATATTCCACAGATATTCTCATCCCTGATATATCACTGACATATTCCACAGATATTCTCATCCCTGATATATCACTGACATATTCCACAGTGCTGTACAGACATTCTCATCCCTTATATATCACTGACATATTCCACAGTGCTGTACAGACAGTCTCATCACTTATATATCACTGACATATTCCACAGATATTCTCATCCCTGATATATCACTGACATATTCCACAGTGCTGTACAGACATTCTCATCCCTTATATATCACTGACATATTCCACAGTGCTGTACAGACATTCTCATCCCTTATATATCACTGACATATTCCACAGTGCTGTACAGACATTCTCATCCCTTATATATCACTGACATATTCCACAGCGCTGTCCCCAGTGGGTCTCACAATCTAAGTTCCCTACCACTCACTATGTGTGTTGGAGGAAGCCCACAGGAGAACATACAAACTCTAGGCAGATGTTGCCCTTGGTCACATTTGAACCCAGACACGGTTCGCCATCATCACGATTTTGGGATCTGCTGGACATGTGGGTCAATGCTTGCTCTTTTCCACTGACTGCCTTTGCATTATACGGTCGGATCTTCTGTGGCTGTTGGTAATTAAGGCTCCCCCTGGTAATCCCCCCCCCCCCCATTGTTAATGCCATTAGCAGGCGCTCTATTGTGGGGATTGTGATTGTGAATGGAAATCTCGTTAGAAGAGATAAAAGAAGAGACTGATTAGTGATGATGAGAGGAGTGCAGGAGCGGAGCAGTGATCCCAGTACTACGCCTGTCGATATCTGTCTGTCTCTCAGGGGTTCGCAACTTCTGGCATTTCAGTTATTGTGAAACTACAACTCCCAGCATGCTACATTTACTTCTATGAGAGTTCTGAGAACAGTAGAGCAAGTGTGCATGCTGGGAGTCGTAGGTTATTCACAACTGAAGTGCTGAAGGTTGCTGATCCCTGGTCTGTCTCATACCTACCCACATTGAATTGAAAAGGTATTCACATCCCTTGATGATGATCTTTTCCACATTTTTTCCCATTACACCCACAAACTTAAATGTATTTTTCTGGATTTTATGTGATCGACCAACACAAAGTACAAGTCTGTGTGAAGTGAAGAGAAAATGGTTTGCACAATGTTTAAAGAGGACCTTTAACCCAAAAATGCCATGCAATCTGAAACCAGCATGTTATAGAGCAAGAGAAGCTATCAGTACAGGAGGAGGAGTTATCAGTGACAGCTATCAGTACAGGAGGAGGAGTTATCAGTGACAGCTATCAGTACAGGAGGAGGAGTTATCAGTGACAGCTATCAGTACAGGAGGAGGAGTTATCACTGACAGCTATCAGTACAGGAGGAGGAGTTATCAGTGACAGCTATCAGTACAGGAGGAGGAGTTATCAGTGACAGCTATCAGTACAGGAGGAGGAGTTATCACTGACAGCTATCAGTACAGGAGGAGGAGTTATCAGTGACAGCTATCAGTACAGGAGGAGGAGTTATCACTGACAGCTATCAGTACAGGAGGAGGAGTTATCAGTGACAGCTATCAGTACAGGAGGAGGAGTTATCAGTGACAGCTATCAGTACAGGAGGAGGAGTTATCAGTGACAGCTATCAGTACAGGAGGAGGAGTTATCAGTGACAGCTATCAGTACAGGAGGAGGGGTTATCAGTGACAGCTATCAGTACAGGAGGAGGAGTTATCAGTGACAGCTATCAGTACAGGAGGAGGAGTTATCAGTGACTGACAGCTATCAGTACAGGAGGAGGAGTTATCAGTGACAGCTATCAGTACAGGAGGAGGAGTTATCAGTGACAGCTATCAGTACAGGAGGAGGAGTTATCAGTGACAGCTATCAGTACAGGAGGAGGGGTTATCAGTGACAGCTATCAGTACAGGAGGAGGAGTTATCAGTGACAGCTATCAGTACAGGAGGAGGAGTTATCAGTGACAGCTATCAGTACAGGAGGAGGAGTTATCAGTGACAGCTATCAGTACAGGAGGAGGGGTTATCAGTGACAGCTATCAGTACAGGAGGAGGAGTTATCAGTGACAGCTATCAGTACAGGAGGAGGAGCTATCAGTGACGACAGCTATCAGTACAGGA
The DNA here is from genome assembly GCF_014858855.1 of Bufo gargarizans. Lineage (NCBI taxonomy): Eukaryota > Metazoa > Chordata > Amphibia > Anura > Bufonidae > Bufo > Bufo gargarizans. The sequence continues at coordinate 22,333 of NW_025334063.1, read as the reverse complement.
GGAGGGGTTATCAGTGACGCTATCAGTACAGGAGGAGGAGTTATCAGTGACAGCTATCAGTACAGGAGGAGGCTTATCAGTGACTGACAGCTATCAGTACAGGAGGAGGGAGTTATCAGTGACAGCTATCAGTACAGGAGGAGGAGTTATCAGTGACAGCTATCAGTACAGGAGGAGGAGTTATCAGTGACAGCTATCAGTACAGGAGGAGGGGTTATCAGTGACAGCTATCAGTACAGGAGGAGGAGTTATCAGTGACAGCTATCAGTACAGGAGGAGGAGTTATCAGTGACAGCTATCAGTACAGGAGGAGGAGCTATCAGTGACTGACAGCTATCAGTACAGGAGGAGGGGTTATCAGTGACTGCTATCAGTACAGGAGGAGGAGTTATCAGTGACAGCTATCAGTACAGGAGGAGGGGTCATCAGTGACAGCTATCAGTACAGGAGGAGGAGTTATCAGTGACAGCTATCAGTACAGGAGGAGGAGTTATCAGTGACAGCTATCAGTACAGGAGGAGGAGTTATCAGTGACAGCTATCAGTACAGGAGGAGGAGTTATCAGTGACAGCTATCAGTACAGGAGGAGGAGCTATCAGTGACTGACAGCTATCAGTACAGGAGGAGGAGTTATCAGTGACTGACAGCTATCAGTACAGGAGGAGGAGTTATCAGTGACTGACAGCTATCAGTACAGGAGGAGGAGTATCAGTGACAGCTATCAGTACAGGAGGAGGAGGTTATCAGTGACAGCTATCAGTACAGGAGGAGGAGTTATCAGTGACAGCTATCAGTACAGGAGGAGGAGTATCAGTGACAGCTATCAGTACAGGAGGAGGGGTTATCAGTGACAGCTATCAGTACAGGAGGAGGAGTTATCAGTGACAGCTATCAGTACAGGAGGAGGAGCTATCAGTGACAGCTATCAGTACAGGAGGAGGGGTTATCAGTGACAGCTATCAGTACAGGAGGAGGAGTTATCAGTGACAGCTATCAGTACAGGGGGAGGAGTTATCAGTGACAGCTATCAGTACAGGAGGAGGAGTTATCAGTGACAGCTATCAGTACAGGAGGAGGGGTTATCAGTGACTGACAGCTATCAGTACAGGAGGAGGAGTTATCAGTCTGACAGCTATCAGTACAGGAGGAGGGTTATCAGTGGACAGCTATCAGTACAGGAGGAGGAGTTATCAGTGACAGCTATCAGTACAGGAGGAGGAGTTATCAGTGACAGCTATCAGTACAGGAGGAGGGGTTATCAGTGACAGCTATCAGTACAGGAGGAGGGGTTATCAGTGACAGCTATCAGTACAGGAGGAGGAGTTATCAGTGACAGCTATCAGTACAGGAGGAGGAGTTATCAGTGACAGCTATCAGTACAGGAGGAGGAGTTATCAGTGACAGCTATCAGTACAGGAGGAGGGGTTATCAGTGACTGCTATCAGTACAGGAGGAGGGGTTATCAGTGACAGCTATCAGTACAGGAGGAGGAGTTATCAGTGACAGCTATCAGTACAGGAGGAGGAGCTATCAGTGACAGCTATCAGTACAGGAGGAGGAGTTATCAGTGACAGCTATCAGTACAGGAGGAGGAGCTATCAGTGACAGCTATCAGTACAGGAGGAGGAGCTATCAGTGATAGCTATCAGTACAGGAGGAGGAGCTATCAGTGACTGACATCTCTCTCTCTCTTTGGACACTTATACACACAGTGCTATCAATCACTGATAACCCCTCCTGCCTGTACCGATAGCTATTCACAGAGGTAGAAAAAAGCTGACATATAGTGACGATAGAGCATGCTTGGCCGAGTACCGCATGTGATTGTGCGCCATGCTTGAGTCTCTTCCCCGCACGTTTTTTGCCTGCTACGCACCAAATAAACGTGCAGGTAAGTACTGCCCTCACTGTAATGCCAAAGCCATGTTGGTTACTGGCACTACAGTGATTGGCAGGCAGGAATGATCCATAGGGTGTTATATAGCACCCGATGATGCGGGTTCGGCTCATTGGAAGTCAGGGAGAGCTGAGCGTACGAAGGACAGACAGTGTGGGGAGTGTAATAGGACTATTGTGTGTGACAGCAGCAATATATATTTTTAGCACATCCTGCGCAAAATACTGTGTAATAGTCCGCTGCGGACAGTTAAATTATTCGCGCCACATCTCCTGTGTAAAGTGTGCGCATCCCTAAAATATCTGACATACAGTGTACTCTTTCCGTAGACGTTGTGCGCTTCTGACAGTGACCTTACCAGGGCCCCATCTGCAGTGTAACGTGTGCGCTTCAAAAATGTATCTGTGACATACAGTGCACTTTGTCAGCTTTGAAACCATACTCCCCCCGGAACCCAAAGACTTTGGTCTCCTGGAAGCAGCTGGTGGGTCATGGGAATAACGCCGCCGGATCGCCGGTCATCATTTATGGTCGGAACTGCGACGGTATCTGATCATTGACTTTCGTTTTTGATTAATGAAAATATTCTTGCCAAATGCTTTCGTTTTGGTTCGTCTTGCGCCGTCCCTCTTAATCATGGCCCCAGTTCCGAAAGCCAACAAAATAGAACCGGAGTCCTATTCCATTATTTCTAGCTGAAGTATTCAGGCGACCCGGCCTGCTTTGAACACTGTCAATTTTTTCAATGGTCAGCTAAGCAGCAGGCCCTCAACCGTGTTTTAGAAGGTCAGCTCAGCAGCAGATGCTAACATATAATATTTTACAGGGTCAGCTCATCTGCAGGCCCTCACCTACAATCTTTTACAGGGTCAGCTCACCTGCAGGCCCTCACCTACAATCTTTTACAGGGTCAGCTCACCTGCAGGCCCTCACCTACAATCTTTTACAGGGTCAGCTCACCTGCAGGCCCTCACCTACAATCTTTTAGAGTGTCAGCTCACCTGCAGGCCCTCACCTACAATCTTTTACAGGGTCAGCTCACCTGCAGGCCCTCACCTACAATCTTTTAGAGTGTCAGCTCACCTGCAGGCCCTCACCTACAATCTTTTACAGGGTCAGCTCATCTTCAGGCCCTCACCTACAATCTTTTACAGGGTCAGCTCACCTGCAGGCCCTCACCTACAATCTTTTACAGGGTCAGCTCACCTGCAGGCCCTCACCTACAATCTTTTACAGGGTCAGCTCACCTGCAGGCCCTCACCTACAATCTTTTAGAGTGTCAGCTCACCTGCAGGCCCTCACCTACAATCTTTTACAGGGTCAGCTCATCTTCAGGCCCTCACCTACAATCTTTTACAGGGTCAGCTCACCTGCAGGCCCTCACCTACAATCTTTTACAGGGTCAGCTCACCTGCAGGCCCTCACCTAATTATACCTAATAGGTAATTTGAGCACATGCTGCCTTGCTTGGATGTGGTAGCCGTTTCTCAGGTTCCCTCTCCGGAATCTAACACTGATTCCCCCTTACCCGTGGTTGGTGCTGAAAATGACATCGAAAGTTGATAGGGCAGACATCCCAATGGATTGTCACCATCATGGGGACGTGCGATCGGCCCGAGGTCATCAAAGCAACAGCAGGCCCTTGCTCCAAATGTTTTTGAGGGTCACCTGCAAGCCATCAATCATAACTTTTTAAGGGTGTGTATGATGCCCTCCTTTATGTGGGATAAAGAGTGTATTGGAGTGCCGGTTTCTTGTAATTTTTGGCAGCCCTTTCACTTAGTGCATAGGCTTTATGAGTGTAGGAGTCCCACTACCTGAACTATTGTACCACAATGTGAATGAGGCCCTCCATTATGTGGGAGCGACTTCCATTGAGCGTGGGTGCTCAGTAGAGCCCCCGAGCATCTCGAGGTGTTCGGCCTGAGCACCCCAGCTCAATTAACACGACAGAAATATAAAATGTATAAATTACACTATTACTAATGAGGTGACTTCTGAAGGCGACTGGTCACACTGGATCTTATTTAGGGGGGCTGAGAACATATGCACACTGCATTGGATATTTCATCGATTTCATTTAATGTTTGTGTGTCATTAAAAGATATCGACAGTGTCCACTATAACAGTGACCTCCACAGCGCCCTGCCCCCTTAACAGTAATATCCACAGCACCATCCCCTTTAACAGTGACCTCCACAGCAGCCTTCCCTTTATTAGTGACCTCCACAGTACCCCGTCTCGTTAACAGCCATTTCCACAATAACTCGCCCCATTAACACCGACCTCCATAGCGGACCGTCCCCTTAACTGTGACCTCGACAGCACCCCGCCCCATTAACACTGATCTCTATAGCGGACCGTCCCTTTAACTGTGATGTCGACAGCACACCGCCCCTTAACACTGACCTCCATAGCGGACCGTCCCCTTAACTGTGACCTCTACAGCACCCCGCCCCTTAACACTGACCTCCATAGCGGACCGTCCCCTTAACTGTGAAGTCGACAGCACCCCGCCTCTTAACACTGACCTCCATAGCGGACCGTCCCCTTAACTGTGCTGTCGACAGCACCCCACCCCTTAACACTGACCTCCATAGCGGACCGTCCCCTTAACTGTGACCTCGACAGCACCCCGCCCCATTAACACTGACCTCCATAGCGGACCGTCCCCTTAACTGTGACCTCTACAGCACCCCGCCCCTTAACACTGACCTCCATAGCGGACCGTCCCCTTAACTGTGAAGTCGACAGCACCCCGCCTCTTAACACTGACCTCCATAGCGGACCGTCCCCTTAACTGTGATGTCGACAGCACCCCACCCCTTAACACTGACCTCCATAGCGGACCGTCCCCTTAACTGTGAAGTCGACAGCACCCCGCCCCTTAACACTGACCTCCATAGCGGACCGTCCCCTTAACTGTGAAGTCGACAGCACCCCGCCTCTTAACACTGACCTCCATAGCGGACCGTCCCCTTAACTGTGATGTCGACAGCACCCCACCCCTTAACACTGACCTCCATAGCGGACCGTCCCCTTAACTGTGATGTCGACAGCACCCCACCCCTTAACACTGACCTCCATAGCGGACCGTCCCCTTAACTGTGATGTCGACAGCACCCCGCTCCTTAACACTGACCTCCATAGCGGACCGTCCCCTTAACTGTGATGCCAACAGCACCCCGCCCCTTAACACTGACCTCCATAGCGGACCGTCCCCTTAACTGTGCTGTCGACAGCACCCCACCCCTTAACACTGACCTCCATAGCGGACCGTCCCCTTAACTGTGACCTCGACAGCACCCCGCTCCTTAACACTGACCTCCATAGTGGACCGTCCCCTTAACTGTGATGTCGACAGCACCCCACCCCTTAACACTGACCTCCATAGCGGACCGTCCCCTTAACTGTGATGCCAACAGCACCCCGCCCCTTAACACTGACCTCCATAGCGGACCGTCCCCTTAACTGTGCTGTCGACAGCACCCCACCCCTTAACACTGACCTCCATAGCGGACCGTCCCCTTAACTGTGACCTCGACAGCACCCCGCTCCTTAACACTGACCTCCATAGTGGACCGTCCCCTTAACTGTGATGTCGACAGCACCCCACCCCTTAACACTGACCTCCATAGCGGACCGTCCCCTTAACTGTGATGTCGACAGCACCCCGCTCCTTAACACTGACCTCCATAGTGGACCGTCCCCTTAACTGTGATGTCGACAGCACCCCGTCCCTTAACACTGACCTCCATAGCGGACCATCCCCTTAACTGTGACCTTGACAGCACCCCACTCCTTAACACTGACCTCCATAGTGGACCGTCCCCTTAACTGTGATGTCGACAGCACCCCGCCCCTTAACACTGACCTCCATAGTGGACCGTCCCCTTAACTGTGATGTCGACAGCACCCCGCCCATTAACACTGACCTCCATAGCGGACCGTCCCCTTAACTGTGACCTCTAAAGCACCCCGCCCCTTAACACTGACCTCCATATGGACCGTCCCCTTAACTGTGATGTCGACAGCACCCCGCTCCTTAACACTGACCTCTATAGCGGACCGTCCCCTTAACTGTGACCTCCACAGCACCCCGCCCCTTAACACTGACCTCCATAGTGGACCGTCCCCTTAACTGTGACCTCCACAGCACCCCGCCCCTTAACACTGACCTCCATAGTGGACCGTCCCCTTAACTGTGACCTCTACAGCACCCCGCCCCTTAACACTGACCTCCATAGCGGACCGTCCCCTTAACTGTGACCTCGACAGCACCCCGCCCCTTAACACTGACCTCCATAGCGGACCATCCCCTTAAGTGCGACCTTGACAGCACCCCGCCCCTTAACACTGACCTCCATAGTAGGCCCTACCCTTAACTGTGACCTCGACAGCACCCCACCCTTTAACACCGACCTCCATAGTGGGCCGTACCCTTAACTGTGATCTCGACAGCATCCCGCCCCTTTAAAAGTGACCTCCACAGCAGCCACCCCTTCATTAGTGACCTCCTCAGTACCCCATCTCCTTAACAGTGATTTCCACAACACACTGTCCCCTTAACAGTTGCCTCCACAGCAATCTTCCCCTTAACACTGACCTCCATAGAGGACCGTCCTCTTAACAGTGGCCTCCACAGCAGCCTGCCCTTAGGGTGGCCAGAGGTCCGGTTTCAGGCCCCCTGTCCTCTGTCCGGCGCAGGGCCTGGACAGACACAGGGATGTTCTTTTGAGCAGCTCACTCTCGGACATCAGCACTGTGCTGTCTGACAAACACATGGTGCAACAGCACTCTACAAACCAAAAGTAGAGTACAAATGATGTCGACAGCACCCCGCTCCTTAACACTGACCTCCATAGGAGGACCGTCCCCTTAACTGTGACCTCGACAGCACCCCGCTCCTTAACACTGACCTCCATATGGACCGTCCCCTTAACTGTGACCTCGACAGCACCCCACCCCTTAACACTGACCTCCATAGCGGACCGTCCCCTTAACTGTGACCTCGACAGCACCCCACTCCTTAACACTGACCTCCATGGTGGACCGTCCCCTTAACTGTGATGTCGACAGCACCCCGTCCCTTAACACTGACCTCCATAGCGGACCGTCCCCTTAACTGTGATGTCGACAGCACCCCGCTCCTTAACACTGACCTCTATAGCGGACCGTCCCCTTAACTGTGACCTCCACAGCACCCCGCCCCTTAACACTAACCTCCATAGTGGACCGTCCCCTTAACTGTGACCTCTACAGCACCCCGCCCCTTAACACTGACCTCCATAGCGGACCATCCCCTTAACTGTGACCTCTACAGCACCCTACTCCTTAACACTGACCTCCATAGCGGACCGTCCCCTTAACTGTGACCTCTACAGCACCCCGCCCCTTAACACTGACCTCCATAGCGGACCATCCCCTTAACTGTGACCTCTACAGCACCCTGCCCCTTAACACTGACCTCCATAGTGGACCATCCCCTTAACTATGATGTCGACAGCACCCCGCTCCTTAACACTGACCTCCATAGCGGACCGTCCCCTTAAGTGCGACCTCGACAGCACCCCGCCCCTTAACACTGACCTCCATAGTAGGCCCTACCCTTAACTGTGACCTCAACAGCACCCCACCCTTTAACACCGACCTCCATAGTGGGCCGTACCCTTAACTGTGATCTCGACAGCATCCCGCCCCTTTAAAAGTGACCTCCACAGCAGCCACCCCTTCATTAGTGACCTCCTCAGTACCCCATCTCCTTAACAGTGATTTCCACAACACACTGTCCCCTTAACAGTTGCCTCCACAGCAATCTTCCCCTTAACACTGACCTCCATAGAGGACCGTCCTCTTAACAGTGGCCTCCACAGCAGCCTGCCCTTAGGGTGGCCAGAGGTCCGGTTTCAGGCCCCCTGTCCTCTGTCCGGCGCAGGGCCTGGACAGACACAGGGATGTTCTTTTGAGCAGCTCACTCTCGGACATCAGCACTGTGCTGTCTGACAAACACATGGTGCAACAGCACTCTACAAACCAAAAGTAGAGTACAAAAGTATTGTTAGGATCTGGACTTGAACCTGGGACCTCTGCTGTGTCTGGCGGTGCCTCTACTTGCTGAGCCACCTGAAGTGCTGGACAGTTCCTTAGACTATTCTGCTGTGGGAGCTATTCTTTCTCAGCGAATTGGAGAAAGAATGCAGCTTCATCCTTGTGCTTATTTCTCTCGACTGATGTCTCCAGCCGAGAAGAATTATGACATTGGAAACAAGGAGCTGCTGGCAATTAAGCAAGCATTTTCTGAGTGGAGGCATCTGCTGGAAGGGACTAAGCACCCTGTAACCGTTCTCACGGATCACAAAAATTTTGAATTTATTCGTTCTGCCAAGAGGTTGTCATCTAGACAAGCACGTTGGACCCTATTCTTCTCGAGGTTCAATTTTGTTATCTCGTACCTCCCTGGGTCAAGGAATGGTAAGGCTGATGCCCTGTCACGGATGTTGTCTGGGCCTCTCCAGGAAAGCAACTCTGAATGTACGATCCTGCCTCAAAAGAACTTTCTAGGGGCCATGAGTTCTAAGACCTTTCTTAATCTTCTCAAGAAGGGGTATGAGAATGACCCACTTCTTAATCATCCTCCTAAAGACTTTAACCTCAAGTACAGCAACGGTTTTTGGACTCAAGCGCATTGCCTCTATGTACCTGAATCAGTTTGAGTAGAAGCCCTCAGGTTGGTTCACGACTCTAAACTTGCTGGTCATTTTGGGGTTTCTAAGACAGAGGAACTCTTATCACGTTCCTTTTGGTGGCCTGGGTACAAGAAAGATGTCAAGAGTTATGTGGCTTCGTGTCGAACCTGTGCTCGCAATAAGACACCCCGATCGTCTCCTCTGGGGTTACTTCAACCACTGCCTGTTCCATCAAGACCATGGGGGTCAATTTCGATGGACTTTGTGGTCGACCTTCCCCTTTCTAAAGGGATGACCACCATCCTGGTAGTTGTGGACCGTCTCACTAAAATGGCTCATTTTATTCCAGTTAAGGGGGTACCCTCTGCCGAACATACTGCAGAAGTAATGGTCCGGGAAGTTTTTAAACTACATGGAATTCCTAATGATGTGGTGTCTGACAGAGGAGCACAGTTTACCTCTAAATTTTGGAGAAGTTTTTGCTCAGCGTTGGGTGTAACAATTAATCTGTCCTCAGCTTTTCATCCACAGTCTAATGGTCAGACCGAGAGGACCAATCAAACCTTGGAGCAATACCTTCGATGTTTTGTGAGTTATCTTCAGGATGATTGGGTGGACTACCTTCCTACGTCAGAGTTTGCTTATAATAACTCTAAACATGGCTCCACTTCCCAAAGCCCCTTTTTCCTAAACACTGGGTATCATCCAGTTTTTATTCCAGGTCTACCTATTTCAACTCCAATTCCTGCTGTTACAGACAGATTAACTTCATTACAGGAGATCCAGGAGAAATTGACGGATACATTGAAGGAGGCTCAGGAATATTACAAGAAAGCTGCTGACAGACATCGGAGATCAATCCCCACCTTTCAAGTAGGTGACAAAGTTTGGTTATCTACCAAAAATTTGAAGGTTCAGGTTCCATGTGCTAAGTTGGGTCAAAAGTTTGTGGGACCTTTTGAGATTTCTGCTCAAATCAACCCGGTCACTTTTCGCCTAAAACTTCCCGACAATATGAGGATTCACCCTGTTTTTCATGTATCGCTACTTAAAACGTTTCATGAAAATACTTTTTCTGGAAGAATTCATCCTCCTCCTCCACCTGTTGAAGTACAGGGTGAAGAAGAATTTGTGGTGGAAAAAATTCTTGACTCCAGGATCTTTCGGAAAAAATTACAATATCTGGTTCAATGGGAAGGATATGGGCCAGAAGAAAACTCTTGGGAGCCGGATGAGAATGTTCATGCCCCTAGATTAACAAAGGAATTCCACCAGAGGTTTCCTCACAAACCTGGCCCTAAGACATCCAGGGGATGTCCTGGGAGGACGGGAGTACTGTTAGGATCTGGACTTGAACCTGGGACCTCTGCTGTGTCTGGCGGTGCCTCTACTTGCTGAGCCACCTGAAGTGCTGGACAGTTCCTTAGACTATTCCTTGAATGATCTTGTCTTGAATCTTGTTTGCCTTGAACCTTGAACCCCTTGCTCCTCCCATGAACTTCCTGATTTAAGCCATGTCTCTGCACTTCCTGGTTGCCAGATTATTGTGCCTTTACCAGCCAATATTTTGCTCTTGTCTATACTGCTGCCGACCTTATCTCTGCTACCATCCGTTACTGACATTTGGCTTGTTCCTCGACTACGCTCCTGCTTAATCCCAACCTGCATTTGTTACCGACTTTGGCTTGTTATTCAACCACGCTTCTGCTTGATCCCTGTCTGCTATATCTGCTACTGGACCTCAGCTTGCTCACCTCCTGCTGGGGCTATCCTGAGGACCGCGACCTGGTACTAACACGCAGCAAAGTCCATCTCCACCATCAGGAGCTCTGGCGAATACCGGTTAGTACTTAGACCCCGCACCTCAGGTGAACCAGGGTGACCAGTGTGAATATCTGCTCCGCTGCTATAGCTACTGGCCTCCGAGCCTGACTCCAGACCGTGACAAGTATATTACATTGCAAATGCTGTGCTAATAACTTAGAGATGCTTGGCAAATACATTTTGTACAAAATCATTTGAGCCCGTCTGCCGCACGCCAAGGTGACCTCTATAAGACGGGTCCTAGCACTAAAGCTCACCTGTTGGGTGCCATAACAGCGACCATGAAATCCAGGAAGTGCAGGTCCCACAGGTGAGCTTTAGTGTTAGGACCCGTCTTATAGAGATCGCCTTGGCGTGCGGCAGACGGGCTCAAATGATTTTGTACAAAATGTATTTGCTAAGCATCTCTAAGTTATTAGCATAGAATTTGCAATGTAATATACTTTTGTACTCTACTTTTGGTTTGTAGAGTGCTGTTGCACCATGTGTTTGTCAGATGTATATCTGCAGCCACATCAGCAACGTGCACCTGCGCATTGGGATGTGCTGACCCCCCCCCCCACTGTGCTGTCTGAGCATGAGCTGCAGGGAGAAAGTCACCCTCTCTCGGATCCCCTACAGCTGACAGAAGTTGATTTTTGCCTTCATTTTTTAAATCCCTGTTGGCTGCGGAGTGGGGGTGTGGCTTAGCAGGACCTGGGGGTGGGGTTTTTAAGTCCGTCCTGCCCCTGAACTGTGACCTCCACAGCACCCCGCTCCCTTAACAGTGTCATCCACAGCGCCCTGCCCCTATAAAGCTAACCTGCAGCAGTGAAGAAAAATGGCTGGGTTGTTATGGAAACCTGGTGTAAAACTGTGTGTATGTGGAGACTAAGGGCCTGCAAGCCTCTCTTGGCTGATAAGGGTTATGTGACCGTGTGAAGGCAGTGGGGATATGAAGATAAAGACCTGCAGGCTTCTATTGGCTAATGTAGGTCATGTGATGTGCCATATTAGCATTTTTTGGGAATATCTCAGGAACTAGAGAGCTGTGACTGTAGTGTCCCACTAGGTAGGAGTGGGCACTACACAAGGGTCAATTGGGCCGTGTGTTACTCCTAAGGGACAGTGGCATTATATGTAACTATGCATCTTAAGGTATTTTCTATATGCTTTTATATGTATTGTTCCCCTGTGACATGTATAGCAGGCCTATGGGGGTGTAGTGTAGCATCCTAGACACTAGAGGGCGATAGGGAGCCCCTAGTATAAATGTTCAGGCCCAGACAGGGAGGAGTCAGTCTGTAGTCAGGAGTCTGTGGAGACAGAAGTGAGAGGGCACCAGCCAGAGACAAGCTGAGGGCCTCCTCCTGACATGCAGCTGGACAGCTCAGGCTTCTAGTTGCCACCAGGAGTCTGTGGAGACAGAAGTGAGAGGGCACCAGCCAGAGACATGCTGAGGGCCTCCTCCTGACATGCAGCTGGACAGCCCAGGCTTCTAGTTACCACCAGGAGTCTGTGGAGACAGAAGTGAGAGGGCACCAGCCAGAGACATGCTGAGGGCCTCCTCCTGACATGCAGCTGGACAGCCCAGGCTTCTAGTTACCACCAGGAGTCTGTGGAGACAGAAGTGAGAAGACACCAGCCAGAGACAAGCTGAGGGCCTCCTCCTGACATGCTGACAGCCCAGGCTTCTAGTTGCCACCAGGAGTCTGTGGAGACAGAAGTGAGAGGGCACCAGCCAGAGACATGCTGAGGGCCTCCTCCTGACATGCTGACAGCCCAGGCTTCTAGTTGCCACCAGGAGTCTGTGGAGACAGAAGTGAGAGGGCACCAGCCAGAGACATGCTGAGGGCCTCCTCGTGACATGCAGCTGGACAGCCCAGGCTTCTAGTTGCCACCAGGAGGCTAGTGAAGGATTCCAGTCTGCCTGAAGATCCTGAATCCAGTTAGCTAGTAGCAGAGTTTGCCTCCTGGGAGAAACCTGCAGTACCCTCAAGCCAAGTAGAGCCAGTGTACCAGCTAGATGCAAGTAAGCTGAAGGGCAGAAGAGTCATAAATATACAGCAAGGATAAATACTGGAGGAAGATTATTTGCCAAGGATACAAGCCAGCATCTGGGCGTCCGGGCCTTGGGATAAAAGCCAGACAGGAGGAGTTCTAGGAACAGTGTACTCTATATCTGAGGAGAAGGTACAGCCTGATCTGAGTGTATATTATTATTACCCTCGGAGTATCTTACAAGATTATACCTGCCAGTATTGAGAAAAGCCTGCTTGTGAAGCACTTTGTGCAATAAGATGGTAATACAGTCCCTTGCATCAAGTCGGACTGTTCCTCAGTAAAGCGAAGTTTGGTTCACCATACCATCTGTGTACCTCACTTATTACAACTATAAACCAGTGTGCCACCGTTACAGGCACTGGCGTCACGATCCTTAAAGGGACCTTGCCCCAGGCACTCGAAACACCAGGGCACCTCATTCACCATCAGGCCTGGTCCCCACATACAGAGTGTGCCCCAGAGGACCCCTGTGCCAGCCTCTCCTTCACTGCCGCATGCCTGCCCAGGGGTCTCCTCCAAACAGTGAGTAACCGTTGATTGCCCATAACCGCGACCTCACTTCGCAATACCCTGCAGGTCTGGCGTGCTGCATGACCCCACAAGGTTTCTTTCCAGGTAGCAAGCGATGTGTATACCGAGTGTTGTAGAAATGGATGGTTGTGTTTTGGAGTGACCGCGGAACATACATACATACTATAAGGGATCGATCTCTCTCAGGGGGTCGTCATCACACATTTCCTCTCAGACAACGGATTCCATGTCCAAACGTTCCTTCTATTTGGCGCTCGTCACATCATATGTCCGAGTTTTGACATCACTCGGCACTTTGAAGTTGCAGCTTCAGCTCACACCGTGTTACGTCCCCACCACACAATAAACCCGCGCCCGGCTAGGCGCTCACTAAACAGAGGTTTCCCTAACTCCCCTCTAAGACGCAATTCACATTGTACGGTATTCACTTCGGTCCGACAGCCTCCCTGCTGTCAACCAATGCAAACCACCAGTCCTCGTGGTGGAAGCAGTGAAATACCTTGGGGGGCTTGGGTCCAGCAGTCCTCCTGACTCTGACCTTGTGACACTTCTCTTCCTTAGGCGTCGCGGGCGTCCCCCCCAAACTCATGCTTCCTAAGTCTTGTGGTCCCAGCCCTCCTGGCTGGAGCTACACAGAGGCTCTGCAGGCCTCTGTTCCCAAATCCTCTGCTCTATCACTCTGAGGATCGTTTTATGTGATGATCACACCTGGTCTTACCTTTAGATCTGGTGATTGTGGGGAAAGCCCTGAAAATCCTGACATCCATCTCCTCTCATAGCTATGAGGCCTGTCACTGCCTCACAATACATACACACATACAGTCCATACATACAGTCCACACATACATACAGTACATACACACACAGTCTATACATATACAGTACATACATAAATACAAACAGTACATACATACACATACACACATACAGTACATACATAGTCCGTCCATACATACACACACATACAGTCTATACATATATACATACAGTACATACACATACAGTACATACATAGTCCATACATACACACATACAGTACATACATACATTCCATACATACACACATACATTCCATACATACACACATACAGTCCATACATACACACATACAGTCCATACACACAGTACATACAAACAGTACATACATACAGTCCATACATACACACATACAGTCCATACATACAGTCCATACATAGTCCATAAAAAACATACATACATTCCATACATACATTCCATACATACAGTCCATACATACAGTCCATACATACATAGTCCATAAAAAACATACATACATTCCATACAGTCCATTACAACACACATACAGTCCATTACAACACACATATAGTCCATACATACTCACATACAGTCCATACATACAGTACATACAATCCATACATACAGTACATACAGTACATACATACAATACACACATACAGTACATACAGTAAATACATACACATACAGTCCATACATACACACATACAGTTCATACATACAGTCCATACATACACAATACATACAGTCCATACATACACACATACAGTATATACACACACATACAGTCCATACATAAACACATATACATACGGTCCATACAGTACATACATACAGTACATACAGTCCATACATACACATATACACGTACAGTACATACATACACACATACATACACACAATACATACATACAGTACATACAATACACACATGCATAAAGTACATACACACACACACACATACAGTATTCCGCTGTGCGCTGTGTAACCTTAGCGCGGCCCCGGGCTGTGACACCAGGAGCGCAGTGTGCGCAGGACGCCATTATGGAGTAGTAGTGACCCGGCCTCCAGATCCTGACGCTACTGATTTATAATGGGCAGCGTCCCTCATATGACATGACACTTGAGGGACAACAAAGTCAATTCTGTACAATACGTAACCTGAGGACTAACAAGACCTTCCCTGTCACAGCTCCTGGTTCTGTGAGGGGGTCCTACGCTGGGCCCCCAAGATGGTGACTTCACTGTGAAAACCAGACAATTGTGTCTGTGTACTTGTGGACAGGAGGCGGAGGTGACGCAGTCACCTGTAACTCGATAGGACTCAGCTAATCAGCTTTATGCAGTGAGTTGTGAGGATTAGGAGGAGATCTTGGCTTCAAGCACAGGCTTCATTGTTCTGGGACCTTGTGGTGAAATGCCTGACTCTTCCCTGGGGTCCAGAGAGCACCATGAGCCTCCTCCATGGTTTTATTACAGTAATTCACCTCCTCGGCTGTAGCTTAGAGGCATTCTGTGTGACAAAAAAGAGTGGGACTCTCAGCTCTATAATATTAGAGGCTGGACACCAAGGCTGAAGAGCAGGAGAAGCAATGCATGGACTGAAAGGCTGGGCTGGCCAGGGGTTGCTGACACCCCATCCCCTCCCCCCCAGATTCACCTCATCATCAGACCACACACACCTGAACACAAAGCGATAATCCACCCTGCCCGAAACCTGAGAACGTCTCATGAAAGCTTCACATGACATGGAAGATGTCCATCAATATTACTGCTCGTAATAATGCCCAGACTAGAGACGGCTCCTCTAATTTCTAGAGTCTGTACAATTACCCGAGGTATTATGTTCATGTTTCCAATGTATACATACAGTCAGGTCCATAAATGTTGGGACATGGACACAATTCTAACATTTTTGGCTCTATACACCACCACAATGAATGTGAAATGAAACGGACAAGATGTGCTTTACCTGCAGACTGTCAGCTGTAATTTGAGGTATTTACATCCAAATCAGGTGAACGGTGCAGGAATTACAGCTATTGTTAAGGGACCAGAAGTAAAGGGGACAATTGTCTCCTCAGCTGTTCCACGGCCAGGTGAGTGTTATTCCCTCATTATCCCAGTTACATTGAGAAGATAAAGGGTCCAGAGGTCATTTCCAGTCTGCTATCTGCATTTGGAATCTGTTGCTGTCAACTCTCAAGATGAGATCCAAAGAGCGGTCACCATCAGTGAAGCCATCATTAGACTGAAAAAAACACAGCAAACCCATCAGAGAGATAGCAAAAACATCAGGCCTGGCCAAAACAACTGTTTGGAACATTCTTAAAAAGAAGGAACGCACGGGTGAGCTCAGCAACACCAAAAGACCCAGAAGGCTACGGAAAACAACTGTGGTGGATGACCGAAGAATTCTTTCCCTGGTGAAGAAAACGCCCTTCACAACAGTTGGCCAGATCAAGAACACTCTCCAGGAGGTAGGTGTATGTGTGTCAAAGTCAACAATCAAGAGAAAACTTCACCAGAGTGAATACAGAGGGTTCACCACAAGATGGAAACCATTGGTGAGCCTCAAAAACAGGAAGGCCAGATTAGAGTTTGCCAAACGACATCTAAAAAAGCCTTCACGGTTCTGGAACAACATCCTATGGACAGATGAGACCAAGATCAACTTGTACCAGAGTGATGGGAAGAGAAGAGTATGGAGAAGGAAAGGAACTGCTCATGGTCCTAAGCATACCACCTCATCAGTGAAGCCTGGTAGTGGTAGTGTCATGGCGTGGGCATGTATGGCGGCCAATGGAACTGCTTCTCCTGTATTTATTGATGATGTGACTGCTGACAGAAGCAGCAGGATGGATTCTGAAGGGTTTCGGGCAATATTATCTGCTCATATTCAGCCCAATGCTTCAGAACTCATTGGACGGCGCTTCACAGTGCAGATGGACAATGACCCAAAGCATCCTGCAAAAGCAACCAAAGAGTTTAAGGGAAAGAAGTGGAATGTTCTGCAATGGCCGAGTCAATCCCCGGACCTGAACCCGACTGAGCATTTCACTTGCTGAAGACAAAACTGAAGGGAAAATGCCCCCAAAACAAGCAGGAACTGAAGACATCTGCAGTATAGGCCTGGCAGAGCATCACCAGGGATGAAACCAGCGTCTGGGGATGTCTATGCGTTCCAGACTTCAGGGTGTAATTGACTGTAAAGGATTTGCAACCAAGTATTAAAAAGTTTGATTTATGATTATTATTCTGTCCCATTACTTCTGGTCCCTTAACAAGTGGGAGGCACAGATGCAAACTGCTGTAATTCCTGCATCGGTCACCTGATCTGGATGTAAATCCCTCAGATTACAGCTGACAGTCTGCAGGTAAAGCTGACAGTCTGCGGGTAGAGCTGACAGTCTGCGGGTAGAGCTGACAGTCTGCGGGTAGAGCTGACAGTCTGCGGGTAGAGCTGACAGTCTGCGGGTAGAGCTGACAGTCTGCGGGTAGAGCTGACAGTCTGCGGGTAGAGCTGACAGTCTGCGGGTAGAGCTGACAGTCTGCGGGTAGAGCTGACAGTCTGCGGGTAGAGCCGACAGTCTGCAGGTAGAGCACATCTTGTCCGTTTCATTTCAAATCCATTGTGGTGGTGTATAGAGCCAAGAATGTTACAATTGTGTCCATGTCCCAATATTTATTGAGCTGACTGTATGTGTTATCTGCTGGTGCTGCTAGACCACCCTTCACCTACTGTTCGCCACCCCTCCTAAGCCACCCTTTGCCTAGGCCTGTGATGGTTAACCTCCAGCACTCCAGCTGTGGTAAAACTACAACTCCCAAGATGCACACTTGCTTGGATGCTCTCAGAACTCCATAGAAATGAATGGAGCATGCGGAGAGTCGTAGTTTCACCACAGCTGGAGTGCCGATGGTTAGCCAGTAAAGGCCTAGGTTATCCATTTACCTAGACTAATCTTTCCTGAAGACTATTACTTCAACTAGACCACCTCTTCACCTACACCATCTCTATTCCAAGACCACCTCTGCTAAGCCACCCTTCATCTAGACCACCTCCTCACCTACACCATATCTACTCCTAAACCACCTCTCTTAAGCCACCCTTCACCTACACCACCTCCTCACCTACACCATATCTACTCCTAGACCACCCTTCACCAAGACTTCCTCTCCTAAGCCACCCTTCACCTAGACCACCTAGGCTATCCCATTACCTAGACTATTTCTTCACCTAGGCCACCTCATCTCACCACCATTTCACCTAGATCACCCCATCATATAGACCAGTCAACCCTTCATCTAGACCACCTCCTCACCTACACCATATCTACTCCTAAACCACCTGTCTTAAGCCACCCTTCACCTACACCACCTCCTCACCTACACCATATCTACTCCTAGACCACCCTTCACCAAGACTTCCTCTCCTAAGCCACCCTTCACCTAGACCACCTAGGCTATCCCATTACCTAGACTATTTCTTCACCTAGGCCACCTCATCACACCACCATTTCACCTAGATCACCCCATCATATAGACCAGTCAACCCTTCATCTAGACCACCTACTCACCTACACCATATCTACTCCTAAACCACCTCTCTTAAGCCACCCTTCACCTACACCACCTCCTCAGCTACACCATATCTACTCCTAGACCACCCTTCACCAAGACCTCCTCTCCTAAGCCAACCTTCAACTGGACCATCTCATCTACACAATCTCTACCCCTAGACCACCCTTCACCAAGACCACCTCTCCTAAGCCACTCTTCACCTAGACCACCTAGGCTATCCCATTACCTAGACTATTTCTTCACCTAGGCCACCTCGTCACACCACCATTTCAGCTAGATCACCCCATCATATAGACCAGTCAACCCTTCATCTAGACCACCTACTCACCTACACCATCTCTACTCCTAGACCACCTCTTCACCTACACTACCTCCTAAACCACCCAGCTATCCCTTTACATAGGCCACCCCTCCACCTAGACCATCTCTTCAATTAGACAATCTGTTCCTTGATACCATTCTGTGTGATTCCCAACCATCTGGTAACAGGATATCCCTAGGATATGCCCCCGATGTCTGATAGGTGCGGATCCCACCTCTGGTACGGCTATGCTATTTTGTCAGCTTCACAGAAGTAAATGGACCGGTGGCTGCGCTTGCGCAGTGTGCTTCCTTTTCATTTCAATGAGACTTGTGAAAATAGCTGAGTGTGCCATACTGCATGCACGCTCCCCTCTCCTTCACTTTGCTGGCTCTGTTCTCCCAGAGGTGGGACTTTTGGGGGCGCATCCTAGTGATATGCCCCCAATGTATGAGACAGTCTAACCACTTTAAATTTTATTTTTAGCCCCTGGGGTTGGTTCAGTCTGACCAGAAAAGGTTGCTCACCTAGACCATGTCTTCACCCAGGCACCCCTGAAATAATGCCATTGACTTAAAAAATACAGAAAAAGTAAGTAAAAGGTCAAATAAAAAAAATCACAGTTTGAAGTGCGTTTCATATTTCCCTGTTGCCTTCCAGCTAACACCGAGACGCAGGGTTTAAAAAGGGTGAAAAATCATGTGGAAAACAGCTGCAAAAAATGGCCCAAATGTCCAATAGAAAAAAATGTTATAAAAAAACTAATAATAACAATAATATAGAAAAATAATAATGCAAATATTATTAACAATTATATAATAGTAGTAGTAATAATATTAGTAATGAGTATATAGTAATAACCGTAGTAATAGTAATGATGTGAGTAATAATGATATAATAATACTGATAACGATGTAATAATATTAGTAATAGTAATGATATAATAATACTGATAACGATGTAATAATATTAGTAATAGTAATGATATAATAATACTGATAACGATGTAATAATATTAGTAATAGTAATGATGTTAGTAATAACGATGTAATAATATTAGTAATAGTAATGATATTAGTAATAACGATGTAATAATATTAGTAATAGTAATGATATTAGTAATAACGATGTAATAATATTAGCAATAGATATAATAACATTAGCGATAGTGCTCCTCTGGGTGATAATAGCGGTGATACATCACGGGGCAGCGCTGCCGTCAGGCTGTGTGTCAGCCGCCTGCGTCCGGCCCCGGGGTCTGTGGGGGGATCAGATGTTCCCAGTCCCGGGGGCCGTCAGGATGACAGGAGTTTTACTTCTCATTTCTTTGTGCCTCAGGGAAAGCCGAAGACGACTCCAGCCTCACAATAAACTGTGATCCATTACCATCCAATTATCACCAGGGCGACGCCATTAATTATAAATCAGCCCTAATTGGGATAACTACTTTCTTTGGGCTAATGCGGCGTGACTGATGGGATGTGAAGGAGTTAATCAGCGGGCCCCGTGGGGGCCGAGGGAGCGTGCACAATTTCATCACCCAAATGAAAAGCTCTTTACGCCTTTAATACAATGTTTGCAAATAGCTCTGAGCGGCGAATCAATGACCCCTGATCCCCAGGGAGGGGCGTGCCGCCAGGAGATGGCGCTGCGTGAGTGCCCCGGGCAGGAGGAGGAAGGGACAAGTGTATGAATGCCATCATCCCGCCACTCTCACCCCACCATACCCAAGACAGCCGACGTTACAACGCTGTCACACCAGCAGTAAAACACCGCAACACTGACAGTATAACACCATAACAACGGCAGTAAAACACCACAACACCCCCAATATAACACCGCCACACTGGCAGTATAACACCGCCACACTGGCAGTATAACACCGCCACACTGGCAGTATAACACCGCCACACTGGCAGTATAACACCGCCACACTGGCAGTATAACACCGCCACACTGGCAGTATAACACCGCCACACTGGCAGTATAACACCGCCACACTGGCAGTATAACACCGCCACACTGGCAGTATAACACCGCCACACTGGCAGTATAACACCGCCACACTGGCAGTATAACACCGCCACACTGGCAGTATAACACCGCCACACTGGCAGTATAACACCGCCACACTGGCAGTATAACACCGCCACACTGGCAGTATAACACCGCCACACTGGCAGTATAACACCGCCACACTGGCAGTATAACACTGCCACACCAGCAGTATAACAGCGCAACACCGACAGTATAACAGCGCAACACCGACAGTATAACGGCGCAACACCGACAGTATAACGGCGCAACACTGGCAGTATAACACCGCCACACTGGCAGTATAACACCGCCACACTGGCAGTATAACACCGCAACACACTCAATATAACACTGCCACACCAGCAGTATAACAGCGCAACACCGACAGTATAACAGCGCAACACCGACAGTATAACAGCGCAACACCGACAGTATAACGGCGCAACACCGGCAGTATAACACCGCCACACTGGCAGTATAACACCGCCACACTGGCAGTATAACACCGCCACACTGGCAGTATAACACCGCAACACACTCAATATAACACTGCCACACCAGCAGTATAACAGCGCAACACCGACAGTATAACAGCGCAACACCGACAGTATAACAGCGCAACACCGACAGTATAACGGCGCAACACTGGCAGTATAACACCGCAACACACTCAATATAACACTGCCACACCAGCAGTATAACACCGCAACACCGGCAGTATAACACCGCAACACCGGCAGTATCACACCGCAACATCGGCAGTATAACACCGCAACACACTCAATATAACACCGCCACACCGGCAGTATAACACCACAAAACACTCAATATAACACTACAAAACCGGCAGTATAGCACCGCAACACCGACAGTATAACACCACCACACCTGCAGTATAAGGCTGCCACACAAACAGTATAACGCCAACAAGTAACTGAACACCATGTGGAGCCATACTATGTAAGCAGTATAACACCACCACACCGGCAGTTTAACACCATAGCAACAGCAGTATAACACCGCCACAAAGGCAGTATAACATTGCAATGGTCCCAATATAACACCGCAACACCCACAGTATAATATCACTACACCAGCAGTATAAGGCCGCCATACCACCCAGTATAACACTGCCAAGAAACTGAACACCAGGTGTAGCCATACTATGTTAGTAACTGAACACCAAGTGGAACCATACTATGTAAGACACTGATCACTAGGTGGAGCCATACTATGTAAGTAACTGAACATCAGGTGGAGCCATACTATGTAAGTAACTGAACACCAGGTGGAGCCATACTATGTAAGTAACTGATCATTAGGTGGAGCCATACTATGTAAGAAACTGAACACCAGGTGGAGCCATACTATGTAAGTAACTGATCACCAGGTGGAGCCATACTATGTAAGTAACTGAACACCAGGTGGAGCCATACTATGTAAGTAACTGAACACCAGGTGGAGCCATATTATGTAAGTAACTGATCACCAGGTAGAGCCATACTATGTTAGTAACTGAACACCAGGTGGAGTCATACTATTTTAGTAACTGAACACCAGGTGGAGCCATACTATGTAAGACACTGATCACTAGGTGGAGCCATACTATGTAAGTAACTGAACACCAGGTAGCACTATACTAAGTAATTAACAGAA